>NC_030417.2:18329646-18352146 GCF_001660625.3 Ictalurus punctatus | reverse complement strand
ACAGTGTTTGCAGTGTGGCAGGACGCATTATCCTGCTGAAAGAGGTCACTGCCATTAGGGAATACCATTGCCACGAAGGGGTATACTTGGTCTGCAGCAATGTTTAGGTGGTACATGTCAAAGTAACATCCACATGAATGCCAGGACCCAAGGTTTCCCAGCAGATCATTGCTCAGAGCATCACACTGCCTCCAGTTCTTCCCATAGTGCATCCTGGTGCCATCTGTTCCCCATGTAAGTGACACACGTGCAACCGGTTGTCTACATGATGTAAAAGAAAACGTGATTCATCAGACCAGGCCACCTTCATCCACTGCTCCATGGTCCAGACCAGACAGGCTAGCCTTTGCTCCCCATGCGCATCAATGAGCCTTAGGTGCCCATGACCCTATCACATGTTCACCGGTTTTCCTTTTGGTAGGTACTAACCACTGCATAACAGAAACACCCCACAAGATCTGTCCTTTTGGAGATGCTCTGACCCAGTCGTCACAATTACAATAACTTAGGAAACTAAAGAGACCTTTCTACTGACTCTGAAAAACACCAGAAAAAGATGCCAAGGGTTCCTGCTCGCCTGCGTGAACATGCCATAGGCCTGCTGCAGGGAGGAATGATGACTGCAGATGTGTCCAGAGCAAACTAAATAAACTGCAATGTCTGTAATGTAAGACGCCTAAGATAGTGCCACAAGGAGACAGGAAGGACAGCTGATTGTCCTTGCAGTGGCAAACCACGTATAACCATGTGTCCCCCAGACGTGATCAAGAACTTGCAAATGCCTTGGATAACATCTCACAGCAAGAACTGACAAGAACAGCAAGAACTGACAAATCTGGTGCAGTCCATGAGAATGAGACGCACTGCAGTACTTAAAGCCTCAGTTTTGGCCTCATATTGGCCTCAGTTGCTGAATCTTTACGAATACAAATTTGCTGGAAATAAAAGCAGTTGAATGTGAGAGGACATTTCTTTTTTTACTGAGTCTCTCTCTCTCTCTCTCTCTCTCTCTCTCTCTCTCTATATATATATATATATATATATATATATATATATATATATATATATATATATATATATCGCTATCTTTTAGTATTTTTCTTTAAATGACCTCATTTTAAATACTATAACATTAAAAAATGTTTTTACGAAGGAACAAAAAAATGTGAACGGTGAAATGTTTATTATTAGATGTTTAGTGAAATGAGAAATGTTACAAATGACTCAATGTTATTGGAACAATCAAACAACGATCTAATCTAATCAGACAAATCACTCTAATTAGGCACTAAGTAGCACAGCACATATTTATGTTTTAAACCTAATACTAGCACTATGAGTTTTTTATGTATAGGCGTAACGGCTTTATTCTCCAAGCACTCATTTAGAGTCTCATTAGGATCTGAGAGCGAGCGGTTAATAAGTCCAACAAAGATTTAGATTTCCTTCTTTAATTGCTATTACATATCATTTTAGTGGTTAAACTGCCCTCCCCTGCCTGGCACTGGGATTCGGGGGGTAATTCAGGTTCGAATGCAATATATAAGGTAATGATTAACAATAAGCTTATCAGTGCGTTAGTTATTAGTCATGGTCAGAAGGAGAAATGGGAGTGTATCGTTGATGTCAAGATGGCAGGAATCAGATCTGGATCGGATCCCGTTCCAGCAGGGCCGGAGACCTGGGCTTCGAAATGACACTAACCAGATTGTTTTATCACCAACGCCAACTTACTTCTGACTTCATTAGTGCAAAATGAAAAGTTTTCGCAGCTAGCAAACGCTGTACACACAACACACTCCATTATTGTCCATTAGCCTGATGTTGATTTCATCCATATGAGAATTTTAATCTGTTTTTTTTAGTTTTTTAAATTATTTTTTTACACAGTGTTAATGGATTTAATGCATTTCAACTTTTCAAAAAGTTTCCATAGTGGCAACGAATATTAACGTTCCCGGGCCAACAGCACATTAACAGATATGGTGTTTTGTTGTTGTAATATGAGATGTGGCTTTCAGTGATGAATTGTCAAAAAAGAAAAAAAAAAAGAAGTGAGCATTCGCTTGGCATGGAAAATACAATTAACACAAGCGTGTTTGTGCCAAGCAGGAGTGGCGGAGCGCTGTTTACCTGAACCGCTATCCGAGTGCGCAAAACAAATATTACAAGTGGATGGTTGGTGGCGCCCTCAAGGGAAAAGCAGGATCTGTGTGTGTGTGTTTATATATGTGTGTGTGTGTGTGTGTGTAGACTTAGCATGATTCACTGGCAGAATGAGCTGCTCAGGAAGATTGCGGAGGTTTGTAGTGTGGACAACAGGAGAGTGTGTAGCTGCCAATGAGGCAGAGATGGCCAAGATGGAAAAGCAATGGGGAATCACATACACGCGCACACACATACACACACACAATGCTTACATAGACCATGTAGGGACCTGGACAAATCCTACAAAGGATTATTGGATAATTAAACATAAAAATCAGTCCAAAAAATGTCTTGTTAGGTTTAATCAAAGACAAAACAAAAACTAAAAAGTATTGTTTATTCTGTATGTGTTCAATAGTGTATATATAGTTTATCTATAGTTATTATATTTAGTTATATAGATATATAGAATAAACTGAATAAAAAAAAAGGAGCGGTAACAGTAACTCAGCTTCGTCGCACCACTCTAACACTGATTATATTTTTATAACAGCACAACGTTTAGTGCTTTATTCCTTTATTCATTTATTGTGCTACATGGTACTTTTAACTTGTAATTCACATCCTTTTATGATGAATGACAAAAAGATTTGACATGTGTGCCACCTCATATTTATACCACAGGGAAACAACTAATGCAAAAAGGAAGAAGAAAAAAAGAAAAGAAAACAACAACAACAAAAACATGAGCATTTATTTGCAGTTACTGCAAAAATTCTTTAGGGGTGCCAATAATTTTGCACACAGAAACCCATATTGAATATAGTCTGTATGAGGATACTATGCACCTATGCACATTGAATGCACACACACACACACACACACACACACACACACACACACACACACACACACACACACACACACACACACTGTTATTTATTGGGTGGGCAGTGAAAGCCAGCCTGCTTATTTATGCCAGATTGCTTTTCCAGATGTTTTTTTTTTTAGGAAGAAACCCTCCACTCCTCCCTCACTTTTTCTCTCTACACCCCTCCGCCCCTCCTCCTTTTGTCCAGATGGAGATTGTTTTTTACAGGCGTGTGTGTAATCCTTCTTTTTCCCGGGCCCGATTCCACCGTGCGCTCTGATAGAAAACTTATGACGAGCTTCGAGGAGAAGAGCGCAGGCTGAAGGCCAAATGCCTCGTCAACGGGAAACAATCCCTTTCAGTGACCCTTAAATAAAAACCCACAAACATCTCGTTTCCAGGAGTTTCTGTAGGAGTGTGTGTACATGCTGCATGTGTGTGTATGTGGTGAGACCTGACGAGAGCTTTTCCAGAAGCATGGATGTATGCATAATAGATTGTTGTGCTCAACAATGGCTCACTCTCGAGATCTCGCTCTCGCCCGTCTCGCTCACACACCCGCGGTTTAGAGCCGGAGCAAGCGGACTGTGAGACGCTAACCAGATGGCTCGGATCCTGAAGCTCCTGGGACGACACACACATCCGCATGGAGCTAAATTAGCTTACCTGGGATAAAACTGATGAGGAAAAAAAATAGTGTAACATGATAAAGCTCGAACGTGGATTATACATGTTAGTAAGTGACATTAGCTAAAGATGTTGGGAAAGTTGGAATATGTATTCAGTTGAGCATTGTAGTCAGTCTGTTATCAGCTAAAAGATGGCCCAGAAAAAGGATATTATGCTGAATAATCATGAGAGGAAATTTGCGTGTGTACGAATATAATTACGATATAGAAAGAATTTGGAGGGTTAATAATTCATCACCTGGAGGGGGCACTGTCTTACAACAAAGATGGGTTTAAATCACATATTATAGCTACTCAAATGTGACTAGAAAAGCAACAAAAAAGATAAGATAGAGAAGATAGAAGCTGAAAGAAGATAAGATACGAGTCTGTAATAAGAGCTCTTCTTCTTCTTCTTTCCTTTTTCTTCCTTTGTCCTGTAAGCAGATTGATTAACTTGAACCAACTCCATACACAGGATCAGCAGAACAGTAGCTAGTGTTAGCTAGAGACATTAGTTAATAGTGTTAATAGCGTAATTCACTCTCGCATTTTAAATTCTCATTATTAACACGAACATGAAAAGTCACCAGTGACTCAAGAGACAGCGGTAGTTAAAGTCCCTATAAAATGGCTTCTAAGTGATGATTTCTGTCTGAAACAGGAAGTCTGAATGACATCGTATTCAGAGTTAGGTGTAACGTGTTAGCTTTGTACTTTTACTGTAATCTAATGACTTTTTCTGATAATGAAGTAATGTAACACATTACATTTTAATGCATTTTATGTAATTTGATTACAGTTACTGATATCAATAAAATTGCTTTACTTGCGTTACAAATTTATTGTTAAGAAAACAATATGAAGTAAAATGCATTTTTAAAATAAACCACGTTTTGCCCTGAAGATTTTTTCTTTAGCCCTGAATAATTCTCCACTCGGAGCAGTTTGTCACTACAGAACTGAATGTCAGTAAAAGTTCTTCAGTGAATGGAGGCGAGACCAATCAGACAGCGTTTACAGGAAAACACGTCGGAATACTTGTGTCTTATTGGCTGACAGTCTCTCAGTTCTGTCAAACACTAACTCACAGTCAATGTGAGGAAAAATGTATGTACGCCGATTTCTATTTTTAAAACCTGTAAAACGGAAACTGAAACAGTAACATCCTCTGATGCTGAGCAGGAAAACAAGGTGTGTAAATGTTTATATGAGTTCCAGTTTATATGAACATGATTTGAGCAGAGCATAAGGATAGATAATGCACTTTGCATGGCACTGTAGCAGCTAAACCCTTACAATGATAGCTTAGTTGTGCCTCCCCCTGACTAGCGACACCAAACTAGCCTAGTTAGAAAAGTTTTATATGTTATCGATCTGATAGTCCTACAAACAGTGACTACGTTTACATGGACAGCAGTAATCTAATTATTGACTTTACTCTGATTAAAATAATAATGTGATTAAGGTGTTTACATGAGTCGCTTTTAGAATACTCCTTTCATGTAACCGTTTTACATGTATTTGAACATAATTAGATTGACGGCACACGTCATTACGTCACCGTGCCACGCCGTCCGACGTCCCTCCAGAATTTCACATATTAACATAGAGTTTGTCTTCGTTATGGTACCGTATACAGTTTTGGGTGTTTTTATTTAAAATTTTTACGAATGCTTTAAGTGCACTTAATTATTTGTCATGCCGTACATGCAAATAGACAACTGCTTGAAGCCATGGGTTGTGTCCCAAACTGTGTACTTACCGTATATATAGTAGCCGAGATACATGTATTTTTCCCACTACATGCCTATAGTAGGTAAGTACACGGTTTGGGACGCAGCCATGCTCTCTTGTTCACCGTAAAATGTTGAGCACTGCCGTGTGTGATTGTGTCCAATCGCAAAATGCAATGAAAACTCTCACACAACGTTAATGATGTGATTAAGGTGTTTACATGTCTGTAATACACCTCGATAATGCGACTAAAACAGGAGTACTCCACATGTCTTAATTCGATTAGTGCATACTTCAAGTATGACCTTAATCAGATTAAGGTAATTAAAAATTGCTGTTCACATGGTAGTCTTTTTATCAAACTCTCATTTTAATCACGTTAAGAGTGGATTATTGTTGTCCATGTAAACGCACCCGAGTGACAACACCCGAGCAGGGTTTTATGATAAAATCCAAACTTTTCTGATCATGACATACATTGATGCGCGTTAAAATTACTTAAAGAACTATGAATTTCAATTTATAGTGTATTTTTGTAGGTTTGATAGGTTTATAGTGTGAAATTAAAGTAATTAGTAATCTGATTTCTTTTTACATGCAGTAATCAGTAATGTACGGTGGCCGAGGACCGTAAACAATGTACACAAGGACAAATCTGAAAACACATTAACAAATCCGAAAGCACATTAACAAGTCAGACAAAATGTAAAAGGTAGGTATAATTTGTGAATGGATTACTTACCACTGATTGGACGACATATCTGTCAATCAAGATATACAGGAAGTAAGAAATTGTAAACAACTTTGTTTCTTCTACATTAGTGGATTTCTGTGTTTACTTTAAACCATTTTTTTTCCCATAGTGAAACTTTAAATGTTAGAAAATACAAGTTTATATTGGCAAGAAATGAGAAAATGGAATTTATTAAGTGCTACTTTGATGAAGGACATTCATATGCCGTGATTTTGGATATGCTGTTAACATACCACAAAATAATGATTAGCTTGCGCTCTTTAAACACACACCTAAAGGATGTAGGTCGGTTTAGAGGAAAAATGATTAGCATTAAATGATGTCAGGAATGCTACAAGAGCAGAGCTGCGTGAACCATGTTCGGCTACTGGATTCTGTGGTTAGCGCTTTTGCAGAAACACAAGTTGTGTGTAAAACGTGATGCTGTTATGCGGCTGCTGCAAGAACTTAACCCACAGGGGACAAATCAGAGGACACACTGTAGATTTGTTACATTTTTATTTTAACCGCAGTACGGACAAAACATATTAACACATGCACACATACAGTGACTTTCCAGTACTGGCACAGCACCGTAGCCTGCTGTACTTCCTGTATATCTTGATTGACATATGTGTTATCCGATCAGCAGTAAGTAATCCATTCGCAAAATGTACCTACCTTTTTCGTTTTGTCTGATTTGTCAATGTGTTTTCGGATTTGTGTTTGGTTTTGCATTTCTCGGCCACCATAGTAATGTAATCAGATTACAGTTTTAAAGTAGTAATTAGTAATCTGTAGTGGAATAACTTTTTTGAGTAATTTACCCACTACTAATCGTATTAAACTGCCTGACTGATTTAGACAATAGCCAGTAGGGTTCGAGATATGCCACACCCCCACCAAATCTAAACAAACCTGACAGTAGCTTAGCAAGCTAGCCAAATATGGAGATCAGTGAAGCATCTAATGAGAGACTTTTATTTACTTTTATTTATGAAGAAGCTAGATAGAATGATAGAATGATGTTTTAGCTCAGTCAGAAGAAGCGATATTCCAGCATTGTACCCTGGAAGTTCATAGAAAAACCTGCTAGATGTGCCTGTTTTATAACAGTCACCTCATATAAGCTCTGCCCTCTTCAAAATGAGTGAACTGAGGTTTATTGTGAGGTTTGCCTCACACCTCCGGGTTGGGGTTTGAATCCCCCTTCTGCCCTTTGTGGGCGGAGCTTGCATGCTCTCCCAGTGTTTCGGGAGTTACTTCAGGGTACTCGGATTTCCTTCCGCAGTCCAAAGACATGCGTTTTAGACTGATTGGCAGTTCTAAACTGTCCATAGTGTTTGACTATATGTGTGATTGTGCCCTGTGATGGGTTGGCACCCTGTCCAGGGTGTCATGTGTCCCGAGTTCCCTGGGATAGACTCCAGGCTCCCTGTAACCTTGTGTAGGATAAGTGGATGGATGGATGTTAAGTTTAGTGAAAAATGAACAAACACATTATAGGAAAATAGTCCTATAACAGGTTTTCTGGATTTCTGGATTTCTGTTTTCTGGATGTGTTGTTATTGACCTTTACAATAACAAAACATCAAGAAAACAACAACAACAAAAAACCCTGAAACTTGTCATGTTACCGAGGAACCACAAAGCGTAAACTCCTCTGTCTTGAAGACATCAAACGTTAAAATTTTACCTTTGACTCTTACAAAGTGTGGACGCTGGAGACTCCTTCCAAAAAATTACAGAAAACTTTACCAAATCAACTATTATGTGGCGCAACTGCCATACAAGTCTATGTAAATGAGTTGTTACTATAGAAACGATAACGTATTTGAACAATCTGAATGATTTGCAGCTGGATTACTGTCAAAGCTGCGGTTATAGAAATTAAATTAACACCTCCTGACCAATCACAATCAAGAATTCAACAACACTGTGGTGTAATGCGCCATGCGGAAGTTCAGTGTTAAATAATGCAGTAAATAATGTTATTTAAGAGAACGTCAATGTAAAGTGTTACAAGTGAAACTTGTCTCTGAAATCAAATTCAACCTGAACTGACTTCATCATCTGTAAAATAAAATAAAAAAAGGGTGAAATGAAGATCCTCCACATGATTAAAGCACCAGACACACCATCTGTATCTTTGTTTCCCCCTTAATTGTCACTAAACGAGCCTTCAGAAGATGAAAGATCGTTTTGTAAGGGAAAGAAAAAGCTCTTCAGAGGGGAGAGGACATTGTTTCAGAAAGTCTGTTTCTTGCGTTCGTCTCCACCAGAGTCCGTAGGGGTGCGTGTGTGCAGCAGATTGATGAGAAGCTGAAGTGTGTCCCTGGGTGCCGCACACTTCGCTCTGCAGTATTAAAAACTCCCACGCGGTTTTTTTGGGGGAGGCCAAATTGCCCTTGCTGGAACGGTGGTGTGTTTCTGCAGTAATGAGCTGCGTTCCGTTTATTGTGATAAATGGTGGAATGTACGAGAATCCATATAATCTCAGAACATCATCGCAAGACGGCAAGGACTAGTCTCTTTCCTATTGAATGTTCCTGAACATTTTTGAGAGCTTTAGTTCTATAGTTGAGTTAGTGATGCCTCAGTGTTTTATGCAGAACGCTACATGAGAATGTTCCTGAATCGGAAAGGGTTCCAAAGGAACTATCCAAAGAACTAATTTTTTTTTTTTTGTTTCCTCAGAACCAGCTAGATGAAAAAATATCTAATAGAACAAAGAAGAACCCTTAAAAGAAAGAAGGTTCCTAATGGGTTCTTCCATTGTCTTGAGTTAGCATCAAAGGTTTTATGTAGAACCCTACTATAGAATGATTTCTCTGTCAGAAACAAACAAAAAAATCCAAAAAAAAGAACTCATCTTTTTCTTCTAGAAGGATCTTGGATGGTTACCTCAGAAACAACTAGAAGGTACAGGTTACAAACTGTCTAAAGAACTAATGACCATTTAAAGGATGGAGGGTTCCTCAAGGGTTCTTTATTTGTCTAGGGGAAGGCTCAAAGGTTTTATGTGCAACCCTACTAGAGAATGTTCCTTTATTTAAAAAAAAGTTTTATGCAAAACTATTGAAAGATCCTTTCTTTCTTCTGGAAGGACCAATAACCTTTCCAAGCATCACCTCAGAAACAAGTAGGATCTAAAGATTATATCTAGAACCTGTTCGGGTTCAGTAGGATCTAAAGAGCCAATGAAGAACTCTTAAAGGAAGGAGGACTCCTCAGAGAAGCCTCAAAGGTTTTATGTAGAACCCTACAGGAGAATACTCCTCAAACAGCAGAAATATCCAAAGAATGTGATTCTTGAAGCTTTTTGAGAGATGCCTCGGAAAAAAATAGGACCTAAAGATCAAATCTAGAACAGTTTAGGGTTCTTTACTTGACTGGAGGAAGCCACAAAGGTTTTTACATACAATCCTACAAGAGAATGTTCCTGTTTCAGAAATGGATCCAAGCACTTATACATGTAACCACGGACACATCTCTTTCTTCTTTAAAAACACATCAAGAGAATCCTCATAAACAACTAGGAGGTACAGATTAAACCCTTTAGCATTTTTCAGTTGCTTGGAGGAGGCCTTAAAAGTTTCTGCAGAACGCTAGAAGATGATGCTCATCAATCAAAAAAGGTTCCAAGCAGAATTATCAGAAAAACCACTGACTGACTGATCTCTTTCTTCCTGAAGGACCTTCAGCCTATTCGAGAGTTGCCTCTGAAACAACTAAGATGAATAACCCTTAAGTGAAAGAGGGTTCCTCAGGGGTTCTTCATTTGAAGCCTCAAAGGTTTTGGGTAGAACCCTACAAGAGAATGTTCCTCAATCGGAAAGGGTAAAACTATTCAAAGAAGCCACAAAGAAGATTTGAAACAAACCACTGAAGCCTTTCTTCATACTTCCATGTGTGAACTCAGACTCAGAAACCGCAGACGTTATAATTTACACATTCGATGAACCTCAATGCCCCCTAAAAACGAGGTCGTAACACAGAATATGGTTTACAGTCGCGCCGTAAAAGTGTCCTGGCCTCGTCTAATTAGAAGTGACTGTTTTATAGAGTGCATGACAATGCATGAATTTAAGCGTGCACACATTGAGACATGTGGCAAAGATCAGTGCTGAGCCATCTCTGGAAACAGAGGCAGAGTGTGTGTGTGTGTGTGTCTGTGGTTGCCAGATGAGGGTCGTTACATTGAGAAACTGAAGTGTAGCCCGTCACTGGGGTGTGTTTCATTCTCTCACTCGTGTTACGCACCTGTTAAAAGGTTAAAGTACTAATAAGAAACACTGCGTCAGGTCTAAATGTCCGAGTCCATGACTAACTGTTTGTATTTCATCAGTAATTAAAAAGATAAAATTTTACTTGATTGTGAATGGATTCCAAAGATTGAGCAAAATATCTAAAATGAATGCCTTGTCGAAAATTTATTTGATAGGCAGAGATTAATCCTTTTTTCCTGCGTGGCTGTGAAACTTGTTGAAACATGGATGTAAGCAAAAACTTCTAACCACTTCTATTTCTTTGATATTAAATTATTGGGATGCAGAAAACAGGGATGACACAGTGCAGTGACTTTTAATTTTAAAACAGAAGTGTAAAATGTTTAGCGATTTCATGCACAGCAAAACAAGCTCTGTTTTTCTTTCCGCCGTCATTGTGATTGCTGTCATGAACTGCATCTTGAATGGAAAATGACTTGCATTAAATAGCATTTACTAATCTAGAAAAACCATTCAAACTCTAAATTTACAAAGAATTAGTAATAGTTCTCTAATATATGTTGAATGTGATTTGTTTAGTCAATTGTGGACACAGTGTCACATGGTGCTACACCGCACACACTATTTCTGAGGACGTGCAAAGGACACTCCGAACGACCACAGGCTATGTGAGCCAGCCATCTTGTGTACATGCACGAGTAGTTAAAAGCAAGTATAATCCAGGTCTGAGAAACTATAAACACACTCAGTACGTTTATATGGACAACAATATTCCAATATTAACCTGATTAAGACAATACTCTGATTAAGAAACTAGCACGTAAACAGCAATTTTTGATGACCTTAATTCGGATGAAGTCATACTCGAAGTAAACACAAATCGAATTAAGACATATGGAGTACTCATGTTTTAGTTGCATTATGGAAGTGCATTATAGACATGTACCTTAATCACACTATTAACGTCGTGTGGGAGTTTTCACTGCATTTTGCGACAGGACATGTACACACACGGCAGTGCTCAACTGTTTGACGGCTAACAAGAGAGCACGGCTACGTCTGAAACCACGTACTTGTCTACTATATAGTATATAGTAGGAGAAATACATGTATCTCGGCTACTATATAGACGGTAAGTACGAGGTTTCGGATGCAGACCACGGTTTCAAGCAGTAATTAACTGCACTTGAAGCTTTTGTGAAATGAAAAATAAAAACACCCAAAACTGTATACGGTACCATAATGAAGACGAACTGTATATTGAAACGTGAAATTCTGGAGGGACGTCGGACGGCGTGGCATGTGGACGTAATGATGTGTGCCGTTAATCGATCTATGTTCTATAACGTAAAACAGGAACATGAAATTAATATTCTAAAAGCCACTCATGTAAACACCTTAATCACAATATTGTCTTATTCAGAATAAGGTCAGTAATTATATTTATTGTTGTCCATGTAAACGTAGTCAATGAAAGGTAGACAGCCCAAAAGTCCACCAAGAGGCAGGATGGAAGATATGATGTGAAGTTCAATGGAATGTCAATAACTTTAGATATTTGTTAAAAAGAACTGGAGACAGGAAGGAGAGAAAGGGAAAGGTCGTAAAGGAGAGGAGAGCGCTTAAGAAGGCCTTGAGGAAACCACCAGAGCAGGAAGGACTGAAGGTACTTGGGAACTAAATCAGGAGTAGATTCAACCCTAAAGAGGGCAGAGAGGATCCAGAAGCACAGAAGCAAAACAAAGGTGAAGAGCGCAAGGTTCGTCAGGAACCCATTCAAATATTTACATGGCCTTTTGAAGGAGAAGAAGAGTGGGAAGAATGTCAAGAACCAGCTAGCCAGCATAAGGTCATATGTTTTCCATTCCATTCCTACAAGTCGGTTTTTAGTTCGATTTTTGTAGAGATCTATCTCACTCACTGTTAATTCTTATTAGTTAGCAGGCTATTAGCTATCTGCTCATGAGGTTACAAAAGTTCAAAGCTTTGATGACTTTTTGTTATGACACAGCAACTCTTTATACCATGGTTTCTTGACAACACACCCAAGGTTTGAATCCATTATTTCCTCTCAAGTTTCAGCTCTGCCCCTGATTTCCCCAGATTTCTCCGCTCTCTGTAACCCGATCTGCTGTCCAGCTGCAGCGTCTTAACATGAGGTCATATCTGCATCGCTATCATTGTCCTAATAAGCCCTGCATTTTGGCTTGGCTTGTCCGAATAGCGCTGGAACGACTGGAGGTGTGCTCAACTGAACCGTCCTCGGGCTGCCAGAAGCACTTGGGCTCAAATGGGAATGCCATGGATACAAAACATCGGGTTTATTCAGCGCTAATGCAGACATCAGGGTTGGTGGAGGGTCACAGAGGAGAACGTGAGCAGGTTTTCAGCACTAAATATACGATCAGCGTTTGAGTTGAATCATTGGGTGATTTAAGCTCTACTAATGACAGTCCATCATGCATGGATGCCAAATACTGTTTCAAGAGAGAAATTCTTTACAAAAATGGGCAATAAATATCTATAATTTACAATCACTCTGATAAGTTACTGTATCTATTAGGGGAATATGAGCACACAGCACAATAACAGCCTTATCCTTATCCGTCAGTGAAAGGGGAACAGTGAGTGACCATGAGTCTCCTGTACAAAACATGGAAAAAAGTCAATTTAATACTTAAATGTGCCGAATGCATACAGCTTAGAGAATGCTTACGGATTTATAAAACGCAAACTCTTTACCTTTATACATGACAAAGGACTTTATTAATATCTCGCAATTTTCACTTTAAATAACAGATTTTAAAATATTTTTACAATGATTGTGAAGGAGAAATATTTGGTCTTTTATTTGGCATGTTGGTGTCTAAATCATTTCATGCCCTTGATTTAGTATCTCCTGTCTTCATTAAGTCGTACATACGGGTAACTATCAGAGCATGCTATAAAAAAACAAAAACAATAAGAGCACGTGCTGGATCAAGTGCTATTTTATAAGCTACAGAATAACCATATTGTGGAAGCCATATTGTTTGGTTTACTAACAGCAAAGAATTAAACAACAAATGCAAAAGTTACTTGCGATTAAAGGTACTTGGTGTTCCATTGAAAAATGTTGTCATGGACACTTCTACTTAAGTAAATCTGGGGCTTTATTATTTGCATAATCTGAACGGTGCTCACAGAAAACTGACTTAAGTAGACGTGCAACCCGAAATAAACTTTCCTTGTGGAAATAATCATGGTACTTTTTTTCCCCCTTACTCTCATGTAGATTTTCTTTTGTGGTCTCTGTCTAACCTTATTGTTTCATTCGGTCTCTTTCTCTCACTCCTTTTCCATCAAACTTCTTAACAATTTGTTTTAACAACTAAACACTTTTCACTTCAAGCCAATGTAAACATTTTGCGTCTTGCCAATTCCCTCATATGTTTCTTTTCTGATGCAATATTTTGGCATAAAAGCATTTGGATAGCAACCCAGCTACTCTTTCTTGTTCTTGTTTCTTTTCTTGTTTGTCCAACAGCGGCAACGTTTTCAGGCGTTGGAGATGCTGATGCGTGTCGACAGCGCCTGCTAATTGGAGTAAATTAATTTACCTCGGGCGGCGTGTTCGCACAAAATGGCGCTCGCCGTGTGAATAAGTGATGATCGGCAGGGCCGGTATATGGCCCGACTTTTTAAATCATTTAACAGCACGAGCCACTAATTAGCAGTGAGAAAAGCTGGCTTTCAGACTCGATTAAGACAAGCCTGTGTTAGTGAGAGGAAAGAGAGAGAGAGGGCACAGAGAGCTTCTGATTTATTTATTTTCTGAGCAGATTCTGGGTGCAGTGGGCTTTGCTTTTGGATGGTGGTATACAGAGGATGGAGTGAAGATTGGAGTTTGAGTCTGTGTATTAAGAGGAAACTAAATACTTCTTCCACAAATCACACACAAAACTGATTAAGAAAATCAAACAGTATGGGGGGCTAGTAAAGTCTGTGAGGCTAGAGGCATCATACCTATTCTTTGCAAATGATGTTCTCTTGGCACTACCCAAAGTGCACTTCATGAGTCTGAAGCAGCTGGGATGAAAATCAGCACCTCCAAGAGGTTCTTGTAACTTTGTCCCTAGTGGAGAGGTTTAAGTACTTTGAGATCTTAGTCACTAGTGATGGAAACAGATTTGGTCAGTGGCAGCAGTGTTACAGCCTCAAAAAATGATTTGTGTTGGTGAAGCAGGAACTAAGTTTGAGGTTGAAAATTTATGTTTACTGGTCAGTCTAAAGTCCCTGAGAACGGATGGCGGGAAAAAACAGGGATGCTGGGCTTAGGCTTTGTCATAGGATGGGGAGCTTGACAATCCTTGGATTGTGGACAATTCTTGGACCTCTGAGCAGATCCACTAGTTCTCCAAATTGTGTGGAGCCAGTTGTGGTGGTTCCTTACAGGTATAACCCCTGTTAGGCTTCCACTAGAGAACAGGCACATTCCACTTGGTGAAGACCTCGGAGCAAACCCAAGACCTGCTGGAGAGATCTCCCAGTTGGTCTCGGATCATCTGTGGATCCTCCATGAGGATCCTTTTATTTTCTGACCTTCTCAGCTTGCTGTGACTGTGATCCCCACCCGGACAAGTGGAAGAAAATGAATCAATGTCTTGAATGTCAAACTATTGTTCACATTCGTATGAGATGTTGCTTTGTCTTTTCAATTCCTATTCATAGTTCGGTGAGGAGTTCTTAAAGCTTTTCTACCTGTGACTGAGTAATGACCCGTCTTCTAACTCTATCATGAATAATCTATTAACACAAACACTTCACATATCAAATTACACCGCATCAGAACTGCTCTGTCTCACTTAACGTAATTACAGCCGCATAATCAAGTGAAGTAAGTTGCCTCATTAAAAAATGTCTCACTGCTACTCCTTCCTGTTCTCTAATTCACTCGGACATCACTGATCAGGCTATTTTTAGGAATCCTTTCTGAATCTTTTTGACTGACTTCCTGGCAATGATTTCCTCTCTGTCATTTCGATAGCCAAATGTGTCCTCTGTAAATTCACGACATCCAAGTGGAGGAGGACGTCTGGGTCACGTTCAGAGGTACCTTTGGCTTGTTGAGTTTTTGAGTTGACCCAGTAACGTGGCCACTGAAATTCAGACCCTTGAAATTTGTCCTCGATAAAGCAAAAGGGACGAAGCCCCTTTTGGAAGGAAGGATGCACTGGATGATAGTCAAGGCCAGAGATTACAGAAACGGTGTCTCCCGCCATGGGACATCCTTCTGGGTCTCTCACAGAAACGTCCAGAAACCTCCGTGCCAAATTTTGTCCTGCAAATTCCCTCCATTCCACCCCCCCACCCCCACCCTTCATCCAGTTTGGAAATCCAGACTGCAGGGAAATTAACACTTGCTCTAGTGGGAAAGGAGGGCAACATGAACTCTTGCCAACTCATCTGAGAGCTTTCTCTCCTTTTCTCCCCCCTTTTTGATTCCCTTATTTTGTTTCGCGCTGTCCGTGAAATGCAGCCGATTCCCAGCTCGGAGTTTTTTCGGCTGCCGCTCAAATCCCAGCAGTGTTTATGGATTCTCCAGATCTCATTACAGTCAATGAGCCTGCAAAGACTCGCAGATCAAAGTGAAAAAGACTTTCTGGTGAGTGAGAGAGTGAGAGCGAGACGAGTGAGCCAAATCAAGCAATTACAGCCAAGGAAGCTCATATCAGGAATATTTTAAAAAGCAGGAAGTCAGTTATAAATAAATAAGGAAGTAAATAAAAATGGCAGCAGTCGCAAACCATCTGTATCCCAAAATATACATGGATACAGTACATATTCCAAGCTGATTACTTTTTTTTTTTTTTTTAGGAATTCTAACACATCAGAATGATTTTGCTTAACCAGTCCAAAACATAGCTGCCTCTATCAGGAGGTTAAATCAAAAGAAAATTTTCCACTTCACCTCAAATATATTCGATGAGACATAACATCTTTGATGTCCAATGTAATTGGTACACTGAAGCTACGAGGCTAATGCAGCTAACAATTAATGGAGGCTATATCTACCAGTTTAGCATTATGCAAAGTGCATGCCTAAAAACCTACCAAAGTCACTTTATTTCACAGCACATAACTCAGTATCATTCTGCACCAGAAATTGGACTGGGCTGGGAGGCGTGGCCAAAGGTTTGAAGCCAGAATTGTATGATAGATGTAATTAAGATGATGTATATGTGTATATATAGTTGAAATTTATGTAGATCTACCACAGCTACAAGTTGCAGCTCCTTTTTAAAGATGTAGGTGCATTATGTTATAATAACATTAATAAAATTTTTTACTCTGCATACACTTAAAAGTAAAGTCATTTCAGTGATTTTTAGCCATCAAGCATACTAGTTATAGCTAGCTAGTGTTATATTAGACTAACAAGTCAGAAACAAAAATAAGTTTTTAGTAAGGGATAAAACATTTATTTCATAAAGTAACTTTAATCGCAAAGGTGGCTAATGTTACTAGATAAGTACAGGATTATGACATCATGCACAAATCAGAGGTCTGGTGTCTATCTAGCAGTGTGCATGCTACCACTGCGATGCTTTCTCACCTCACCTCTTAAAGCTACTTAAGTTTAAAAGTTACGTCAATATTTAGGTGGGGAAAGTTCCCCGTATTCAGAACCAGGTTACACACCTGCTTACGTTGTTCTTCTAGGCATTCCATTCAGATATTTAACGACAGTTGTTGATTAACATTTTTTATTAGTCAGCAAATCGTCAACAACATTATTAACACTGCATACTTTTTTGGCCTTATTGACGTGGGCCAAAACGTGGCCTAAGACATGGACATTGATGGGCATCGTGGTGTACACACACGCACTCTCTCTCTCTCTCTCTCTCTCTCTCTCTCTCTCTCTCTCTCTCTCTCTCTCTAGACCTCGGCTTTCATGCCAGTTTATCCTATTTATCATTAATGAGTGTGTAAATAACCCCAGGTCCCGTGCTCAATTATTTCAAATGTGATTTCGCGGACGTATCGTGGCTAAATGGTGCATCCAGGGTAAGAGATAGAGAAGGAATCCTATCACCGTGCGTTTAAATTTCACACCGTCTAAACCTCCTTTAGTCTCGTTGTCCTTGAAAGTTTCAGTCTTTTCCAACCTTCCTCTTTTCTCTCTCTTGCTCTCCCTCACCCTCTTTCTGTCTACTATATCTGACGGTTGGCACGTTGCTCTGCTGCCAGGCATTAAACGACATCATCCACCAGCTGTGAGTGTGAACCACCCACACACACACTCATACACACACACACACACACACACACACACACACACACACACACACACACACCGCAGCCATTAAAGGGGCCCCTTTAATTAAAGTAGGCATGTAAAGGTCGTTAAAGGCGAACAGATGGGTCCTTGGTTTACTCATCGTCGCACTCGGCCCCTTTTGTCCTCCCGTAAATATCTTTTTAAAATGTTTGAGACATTGCAGGTCCTGAACACTGAAAACCGGTGATGAAGCAGCTTACACCTGTGCTCTCTTATTCTCTCTCTCTCTCTCTCTCTCTCTCTCTTTCTTTCTATGTATACTACAGTTGGAGCTCAGGACCTTAGATGTAAGATGTTTTTTGAATTTGCAAATGTGCGAAGTATTGCTAAGATTGTGGAAACCGATCTTTCTGCCCACGAACACAAAAAAGTAAAGTAGACTGTACACAAGAGAAATCCTTTACAGTGTTGAGTTTTGTGTCAAAGAGAAAAAGCATACAATGTACTGCCACAGTACATTGTATAGTGCTTGGGCCCCTAGTGATACAGACCATAGAGATATTTTTAGTAACTATAAAGCCTTTGAGGGAGTGTACCACTAGCTAGTACTATGAGTACCACCTGTATGATATGAATTAATAGCTAATAAGTAATGTTTAAACTTTAAATGTAGTATCTATTTTATGTTTAAAGTTATTTTTTTTTAAATAACTTTATAGTTATGGTTGGACTGAGATGTTCCTGTCATTCAGGGACCTGCTGAGTTTTAAAATATTCAATATTTTTGCAGATTGATTGGTTGACATTGAAAATAATTGCCATGTGATACTGTAACTTAAAATACGCTATATTTGGTTGTTTACATTATTATACCTCTCACACACATCCTTGTCTTGCTGTACTTGTGTACCAAATATTTGTGTGGTGTTTTTGCAATCTCTCTCTATCACAAACACACACACACACACACACACACACACACACACACACACACACACACACACATACACACAAAGCCATAATGAGTGTACGTTTCAATGCATTTTCCTTATTAGAGACCAGGATTTCAGTTCCCCACGATGTTCCCATGAGGCTGTTGTATGAACCGGCCTTCATGAAACGACGCATACAAACACTTCTACACACGTTGACATCTTCCATCCATGTTTAATGGATCTTCTCAACATTTTTTTGATAAATTATAGGCATGGTAAGATGGAGTGCAACATGGATATGTGGACTCGCTTTTGCAGGTCAGCTGGTCAACAAGCTAATTACTACCACCTCACACGCAGACACTTAAATACTCACAAGAAGATCACACTGAAGGTGTCTATGGATGTCAGGGAGTGAAAGAGACTGTTTTTTTTTCTTCTCTGTATGATTATTTGGGCTTTTTGGTCCCTTGGTTACAGCATCAGGTGTGTGCTGGTTGATCAGGACGAAGCTGGAAATGTGTGTCCCAGGGTGGCTCAATGCTAATCAGAGATTCTGCCCTCCATCTTGCTGCAGGCTGTTATGTCCAACGGGGAATGGATGCAAAATGATTATTAAATAAGTGCTTTAATAAAAATGACAGCTTTCTGCTTCTATAGAAAATATTTATTAAGTGTAATCAATATCTGTAACTAACAGTTGAATATGTTAATGAAGTGTATTCAATATGTATAAGCAACATTTAGAATTATTGCTTAAGCATAATCTATATGTATAATCAATATTTAGAAACATAATCTAAATCCACAGAACAAGTAGCTACTCTATGTTTAGCGATTTTAAAACAGTTTTCAAAACCGTTAGCAAGAGAAAATGCAAATCAGTCCGTGTTTCCATCAACGATGGTCATGTGAAAATCCTCAAAACGACGTATAAGAAAAGACCACGATACCCAACGTGCAACAAAACAGCAGCGTAACGTTAAGATTTTGATAACTAACGTTCACGCATTCATTTTTTATTGTTTGATGAATGACATTTTGAGGATTTTGTGATTTTGCGATCGCAGAAATGAGCAAAATCAAGTGAACTCTTGCGCTTGCAATTTTTCAACATTATTGCAGATTTTCCAGAGATTTGGGCCTACACGTGTTATGTGACGTCATCAGAATGCGCATTCAGCCACATCCCTCTTCAATTCACGTGAGACAAACGTGACCAGAGCTAACAGGTCTCATTTACCAACAAACATCTCTGTGAAAGACAATGCAACACAATTTTTTCGCAAAAACATCACAAAAAATACAACAAATTGCATCGCAACTTTTGAAAAAAAAGCTGCATTTTTGACTGCAACAATCACAATAAAACTGCGAAAACCTGTACAGACTGTGTATAGCATGGGGATATGGACAGGCTACCTTCATAGTTACTTTCGAAGTAATAATATTACCTATTTTTCCATAAGACGATTGCTTTAAGTCATTCTGTGAGTTTGATTAATAATGGTGCTAGTAAAGAAATACCTTCATTACGTGTAATCTCTTGAAATTCCTGAGGGACTTTGCAAGACTTGGATAGAATTGTATGTCACAAACAGAGTTGTTGACAAGTCCTCGAGCCTCTGGTAACCGCAAACACACTTTCCTTCCTCCCATTCCTGTTATTAGTGACAAGTTGTGTTACGTCGCCCCGATCCTGATCCGCTAATGTAGACGCAAAACAAATTAGAGCCGAGCCACTATTAACGCTCGGCTCCCTGGAGGAGACCCAGATGATATTAAAGTCATCCTCCCACTGCTGCAAACACACTTGGTGATGGACAGGTAAATTAGGAGAACAAGAGAACAAGCTTGACACTGTTTATATTCGAAAGAGAATGAGAGAGACAGAGGGAGAGATAGATATACAGAGTGGGTTTCTACTAATAACTCATCTTCGTGTTACATTCTTTATCTCGGGTATAGCATATAGGTTTCTTTTTTGGAAATATTGTTATTTGCTAATAAGGCAATATAGATGTCCAAGAAAGGAACATTCTTGTCTTTCATCAGCCAATCATGTGGCAGCACTGCAGTGCCTAAAATAATGCTGATACAACTGCTTGGAAAAAGATCTAGCAAAGTTTTTCTAATCTTCAACTGTCCAGTTTGGGTGAGCCTCAGATTCCTGATCTTGGCTGACAGGTGTGGAAGCTGAGGTGGCCTTCTACTGTCGTAGCTCATCCGCATCAAGGTTCGACATGTTCTGTGATGCTTTTCTGCTCACAACGTTTGTAAAGAGTGGTTATTTGAGTTTCTGTCAGCTAGAACCAGTCTGGCCATTGACCTCTCTCATCAACAAGACATTTCCACCCACAGAACTGGATGTTTTTCACACCATTCTGTATAAACTCTAAAGACTATGGTGTCTGAAAATCCCAGGAGTATCTGAAATTCTCACACTGGCCCCAATATCCATATCACGGTCACAGAGTCCAAGTCATAGAGATCACATTTTCCCTATTCTGATGTTTTATATGAACATTAACTGAAGCTCTTGACTTGTATCTGCATGATTTTATGCATTGTGCTACTGCCACATGATTGGCTGATTAGATAACTGCATGAAAATGCAGATGTACAGGTGGCCGGTGAGTGTATGTGCTCAGCTGCACCCAGGTTTCGTGTGAAAGCCATTTCTTGTTTCTTTTACTCTTAAAGTTTTATAATGAGGCACCTCATCCACTAGGAGGTACAGTCTGATCTGGCTTTCATCTACAGAATCGACCACACCACATAGTATGTAGAGGTTCAGTGTCATCACCTCAGAGCCTCACCACAGGAGTTTCTCAGGGTCCTGTCCTCGGTCCACTCTCATTCTTCCGATATAGTAAATCACTGATATAATGAGAATGATGATGGTTTTTTTCCTCACCGATGACACATAACATCTCCTTTCCCTCCTTTCTGTTTCTTTCAAAAACACACCTGAGTGTGATGTAAAGATTTGCAACGGTGGCTCCTGAGAGACCATCATCTCCTTCTGTTGGAGCATCGTGGGATGGAGAGGAAGTGTGAGAGACTTCCATCTGGCCTCCTAACCATGACCCCAGAGGAGCAGCCAACATGGCAACGCCCCACCCACCCTATACCCCCCTGCTCAGCAGCATTTTTCAAGCGATTAATACGTCCATTTCTGTAAAAGGGAGGAAATGGAAAAGTAGCAGACATTATAATAGGGAGCAGATGGCAGGATCGGCAGGGGATGTGGAGGTCACGGCATTGGCCGGACCAATAAATAAAGTTTTATTGTTTGCGAAAATTTATACCTCTCAAGGTGTGGGCTCGGTCCCAAATCCTAGTTTTTTGGAACATCAGGTGTTTTAAGAACACTAACAAGAAATCTAAATTTCAGAGTTATTTTTGGTGCTTGAGGGACTGTGTGTACAACCCATAATACATTGCAAAACATTCTACTGTTTCTAATGTTCAATTATCTGTTAGAGGTCATATGTGTCCTTGTGTGCTGTCTGCTTATTAGCTCATTACCTAGCAGGCTGTTAGCTAAAAACACAATATGCTACAACTAAATATGTTCCCTTTTTCTAGATTTTTCTTTGTGACACAGTATCTACACCAAACACCATCGCAAAAAGGGAATGTTTGAATTCAGCTCTTCTCCACTACTACTCTACTCGATCCAATCTAACTAATGTAGCTAGTTAGCTAATGCACTTCATTTAAAAACAGCTAGCTAGTGTTATAAATTATGGGTATTGGGATCGTCGAAATGTACTCACACTCATACTTGGTCTGAAAAAAATGTTATCCATGTTCAAGAATCTTGCATTCTGATACATGAATCTTTTTTTTTTTTTTTTTTTGCGAAATATGAAAAATACCTCACAGCATCCAACATATGGTGTCTTTTAG
>NC_030417.2:18269646-18327146 GCF_001660625.3 Ictalurus punctatus | reverse complement strand
TAAGTTGTTGCACGTTGTGTTTGTTGTGTTGTAAATAAAAGAAGTTAAATGATATCATTTTAACAATATTTGTTAAAAGTGTTAAGATTCAATAAGATGTGGTCTGTTTCTTTTATTATTAAATTAGGATAAATTTAAGACTGTCGTTCTCACAGAAATATGATCTGACATCAGGAAAAATTCCTTTTCCTAAAGTTTAAGGCTCTGTCCACACATATGCGGATATGTTTTTAAAGTATTTTTGATTTTACCAGTCTGTTTAAAAAAAATAAAAATCCAGGTCACACAATGGAATGTAATGTAATAATAATCGGTGTAAATGATTTGAAATCCCTCATATGACTGCACCAACCCAGTAGGTGGCGATAGGATGTCATAAACTGTTGCATCAAACACCTCAAGAATTGCATTTTGAGTGATAGAGAACCCAAAATACCAGTGACCGTAACAAACACAACAAATACTCGAATACAAAATGTCCAAAATCTGTTATTAAGATGGGATTTGTCAAAGTTGCTCTCATGAAAGAGTGCAATGTGGTTGGATTTTGAGTGATTTCATAAATCAGATACAAGTTCCAGCCCTGCCCACAGCTCCAATTCTAACCTTCATAACATAACACTCAAAAAACAGAAAATAGTTAAGTTACTGGTATGAATTAGCAAGTGTGACACTGTTGATTTGTTTAAACGAAATCTTTTTCACATTCATGTTGTAGATGTGAACAATGTCTAGAAGTTTAAGTTGGTGGACTGCTTGTTGATTGTAGCATGAGAGATGGAAGCCTGAGACACTGCAGTAAGACCATCTCCACATGTATACAAATATATTTTCAAAAGCCTATCATTTTAACCCTTCAGTCTTCAAAAAAAAAATTACTATCCATACCAATATTGCTTTCGCAGTAACAATTCTGAAAATGCTCACATGAGCACACCAGCCCCTAATATGTTATAAAATATTATGACAAACAGCTCAACACTAACATAAATGCTGCGTTCATCGGAACTCCAACTCAGAACCTCATACTTCCTACATTAGAGTGTTCATGAGAACTGGAATGAAAGAGTTATTTGGTTAGTGCTGAATTTATTTTTAAAGTGGTTCTGATAATTCACTGTTAATAGTATTGAAATCTACATGAAAGGGCAATTTGATGAAAAAAATCTTGCAGGAAGTGAATTAATTAATTCATTTCAATGATCAAAGTATCACAGAATATAACAATAAAGTTGAGGAATATGTAAAGAACATTAGACGTTGGATGCTTATTAACCTCCTTCTATTTAATTCTGACAAGACAGAAGTACGTGTAGTAGGACCACGTGTAGCTAGAAGTAAGTTTTCTGATTACATAGTAACTCTGGAGGGCCTTTCCGTTTCATCATGTGCAGCAGTAAAAGACCTTGGTGTGATTATTGATCCTAGTCTTTCATTTGATGCTCATGTAGATAATATTACTAGGATAGCCTTCTTTCATCTCAGAAATATTACTAAGATAATAAATATATTGTCAGTAAATGATGCAGAAATACTACTTCATGCTTTCGTCACCTCTAGGCTAGATTACTGTAATGTCTTATTGTCAGGATGCATAAACAAGCTCCACTTAGTCCAGAATGCAGCTGCTAGAGTCCTAACTAGAACCAGAAAATGCGACCACATCACCCCGATCTTATCCACACTGCATTGGCTCCCAGTAAAATTTTGCATTTGATTATAAAATACTACTATTGCCCTATTAACTAAACGATCTCACTCCACAGTATCTAAGTGAACTTTTGGTTTTCTATGATCCGCCACGCCTACCTAGATCAAAAGGTGCAGGCTATTTGTTGGTACCTATAGTGAATAGGGAAGGCTACTGCAGGGGGAAGAGCTTTCTCTTACAAAACCCCACAGTTATGGAACAGCCTTCCAATTAGTGTTCAGGACTCAGACACAGTCTCTGTGTTTAAGTCTAGGCTGAAAACATATTTGTTTACCCAAGCTTACCATGAATAGACTTTCTTTTACGCAAAGTACACAGTCTTATCCATCATGGGCTGGTAAGCACACCTAATAATCTCTCCCTCTCTTTACCTCCCTCTCCCTCTCTCCTTCTGTCGAGCAACACATGATTTTATGGAGATGCCAGTGATCCTGATCCTTTCTGCTCTCCGGACCTGCCTGATCCAACCTGATGCCCTACCTCTGGATGGCGCTCTCATCAACTGGAGGCTATAGCCTAGAGATTGCTTAGGATGGTACCGCTTGAAGTACCATGGAAATAGTTTTGGTATTCAATTTCACATGGACATTCTCGTTGTGGTTGCTAGAATTATGGTTGCTACTATGGCCTTAGGCCTGCAATTACCACATGCAATTTTGCACTCAAGTCTCCTTTAGAGAACTAGTTCAACAAACTGACTTCATATAAAAACCATAATGAACTTTCTTTTACTTTCACACTATCCGTTGTTCCCCAGATAAGGATGGGTTCCCTTCCGAGTCTGGTTCCTCTCAAGGTTTCTTCCTCATTTCATCTTAGGCAGTTTTTCCTTGCCACCGTCGCTACCAGCTTGATCAATAAGGATAAAGTCACACACTTAAAATCTGTATCCTGTGTTTATATGTTTCTGTAAAGCTGCTTTGAGACAATGTCCGTTGTTAAAAGCGCTATACAAATAAAATTGATTTTATTTGAATTAAAAATCACGCAGTTATTTTTTGCTCTCACTTTGTGACATCAGGAAATTGCAATTGTGAGAGGTTTTGCGTAAGAATTGCGAGTCGGAGAGTCGTTCAAACGGATGTTTCCTACTGGGACACCGGGAACGTTGGACACTTCCCAGTTCCCTTTTGGAAATGAATGTAGCATACAGTAAGAGCTGCATATTGAGTGATATAAAAGGCAAAATGACGAAAGAAGACCAACAAAGTTATAAAACAAACAAGTCTGAATTCAATCTCGAGAATTTTTCTGCATTGACTTGGAGTTGTCTTGGAGTTACTGGCATTTGTAGCTGGACTTGTCTCAGTCTTGGATATTGGTCACAACTGAGAGTTTGTAAAAATAATATTAGTGTTATCTTTCCTTTCTGCATGCACAATGTTTGATAAAAAGACTAGAATAACACCTAATCATTGGTGCAATGCATGAATGACGCTAGTTGAGCTCCCTAGTTCAATAGTCAGGGCACAAATCAGGGAGTTGGCCATTTTAAGGGCTGTCTCAATCGCGAATCCCTCCAGTCCACTGGAACGTTTGCTCCCTAAAAAAATCCCACAATACACCTCAAAAACCAGGGAGCATCAATGCTCACTGTGCTTCCTTACTGGAAATGACATCATATTTTCTGAAGCCTCTCAGTTTGAAAAAAATGGCAGACGAATTTTCAGCCAACTTAATCTACAAATGTAAGTAGCTTGTTATTGTTGTTGTGGCTCTCAGTTGTTTACTTACGTCGGTGTAATTTTTAACTTTATTTGACATTCTATGTATGGTTTGTTTGAGTATAACGACTTTTAAGTGTTTAATGATTTAAAAAATCCACTAGCTAGCTTGCGATCCTGCTTGAAACACCACGACAGAAACGCGTGTGATTAAACAAACAAATTTATGACATATTATGTCAGAAAGATATCTGTCCTGCATGTCGTTGATAAATGCCAGTGCTGACATTTTACAATGCCAGTACGTAGTCAATTCACCGGAAATTGAGTCATCGGTGTCTCAATGTGTAGTGAGCCAGGGTCCTTACCAGTGCTCAAATTCATGTGCACGATATACTGATTCACCACCTACTGTAGGGAGCTGATTTAGACGCACCCCTGGTCTTGGACTTGACAATGACAGTCTTGACTACAGCCCTACAAACCCTACAGCTGCACTTTCAGGAGCAGGTCAGTGTGGATCATATTCTGTCAGACCTGTTACATGTGAAGGCCAAAATGCAGCAAACTACGTTTTCAAAACATGTGCACATGGTCTAAAGGCTGTATGCTTTGAATTTTTTTCATCTCTGAAAATAAATGTTGGGAGCGCCAATTCATAGACACTACGTCTGTAACTTTGCCTCCCAAAACCTTTTGAGGTGAATTAACTTTCGCACACTTTCTTTCCCCCTCATTCCCCCAGACCCCTTCTCTGTGCTTTACTCCTCCGTCTCTGTCGCCTCGGTTGCTGTGTGTCGAGCTGACAGCTCCTCCCGAGCGAAGAAGTTGGTGACATTCTCCCCGTTCCCGCGACATCTGGCCACAAACGAGCGCGTCAAATCCCACCCAGCGGCTGCTTAAAGGGTGCCAACTGCCGGTACTTCCCATTAGGGCCCTAAAGACGAGCACTTCAAACGGCACGCGCACCTTGGGAGGGACGCGCATCATCATATTTTAATCGAACATGTGGCTCCTTCGCCGTTGTCCCGCGTCCAAATTGCAATAGTGAATTCTGTCCAGCTGTCGGGCTACAAATGGGGCTCAATTATAGCGGCGGCACGCACCTCTGTTTCTGTCGCTCTTCTTTTCCTGGCTTTAATCGTTAAACAAAGTGAGTCAGACTCGTCGAAGTCGCTCTCGGTCAAACCTCTGTCGGTGTGACGGCTGACATCATGCGTACTGACACTGTTTGCTCTCCCGAGTCCACACACACACACACGGTTAAGACTAATGGAGCTTCTGGCATGTAACACCTCCATGTTCACTTTACAAACAAGTTTGGTCATGTTTTATTGATGGGAGTTGAAGTGTTTGTGCCAAATATTGGGGCTAGTTTACTATTCACTACTGTATGTACTCAATATTTTATATCCTCTAATACTTTTTTGGTGCGTTTTAGTTTATATCATCTATCTAGATGATATAGTTCTGGCTGGAAGTTCTTGCTAGCTTGCGAATCAACAACCCCCTTGCATATGTATGTATGTATGTATGTATATATATATATATATATATATATATATATATATATATATATATATATATAAAACAGAAAAGTGAGTTATTTTTGATTTTTGCATGCAACAGCACCACCAAACCAATGTTTTTTTTTATGGATTTGATCTTCATTTGCTTGGGTTGATATTTACCACACACATCCATAACGCGTCATCAGCAATAACTGCGAAGGCGCACTCTTTAACACACTTTTTAGTTTAAAAAAATATTAAAAACACACATTCACGAGTCCACCATTGCTGTGTCATCATGATATATTACGCTCATCTTGATTTGTTCTTATTAGCAAGTCACCCCCTCGCCACATCCTTGATACAGTTGTGCCCAAAAGTTTGAATACCCCTTGTAGAATTTGCAAAATTTTAATGCTGTTTGCAAAATAAGAGAGATCATAAAAATCTCATGTTGTTTTTTTTATTTATTTCTGCCCTGAAGAAGCTATTTCACATAACAGATATTTACATATAGTCCATAAGACAAGACAATAGCTGAATTTATCAAAATTACCCCTTTCAAAAGTTAACATACGCTTGATTCTTAATACTGTGTGTTGTTACCTGGATGATCAACGACTGTTTTTATGTTTTGTGATAGTTGTTCATGAGTCCCTTGTTTGTCCTGAGCAGTTAAACTGCCCAGTGTTCTTCAGAAAAATCCTCCAGGTCCTGCACATTCTTTGCTTTTCCAGCATCTTCTGCATATTTGACCCCTTTCCAGCAGTGACTATAAGATGTTCAGATCCATCTTTTCACACGGAGGACAACTGAGGGACTCGTACAGAACTGTTACAAAAGGTGCACCTTTTTAACAGGAGGTGTAAATTGTTAGTATTTTGTTTAACAATCTTTTTTTTAGTATTGCCCTTCAGACACTAAATAATATAGATACATGTCTCCCAGAAGACAAAATAATAACAGTTTATATTGATCAGCCTGTTTGCATCCCCCTGGCTGTTAATGTATTGTGTTGCCTTCTCGAGAATCGGTGAATGTTTGCACCTTTTGTAACAGTTCTGTACGAGTCCCTCAGTTGTCCTCAGTGTGAAAAGATGGATCTGAACATCTTATAGTCACTGCTGGAAAGGGGTCAAATATGCAGAAGATGCTGGAAAAGCAAAGAATGTGTAGGACCTGGAGGATTTTTCTGAAGAACAGTGGGCAGTTTAACTGCTCAGAACAAACAAGGGACTCATGACCAACTATCACAAAACATAAAAACAGTTGTTGATCATCCAGGTAACGACACACAGTATTAAGAATCAAGCGTATGTTAACTTTTGAACTGGTTCATTTTGATAAATTCAGCTATTGTCTTGTCTTGTGGACTATATGTAAACATCTGTTATGTGAAATAGCTTCTTCAGGACAGAACTAAATAAAAACAACATAGGACATTTATCCCTCTTATTTTGAAAACAATATTAAGATTGAGCAGAATCTACAAGGCGTATGCAAGCTTTTGGGCATAACTGCATTTACATATCGATATTAACAACATGTACCAGTATCTGAACCATTTTACACTGGAAGGTGACGACGAGGACACGTAAACAGATAAAGCATAATTATTTCTTAGCAATATGAGAGACAGAAAGCATTGGCGCTGAAGTTCATTCAGTCGTTATTTTTCTTTCTCTGAATCCCATGTGACGCAGTGCGGGATCCAGAATAAACGAGCTGGCAAGATGCCACCCCTTTTCGCAGAGGCCATTTATAACATAACAAACTCGTTCACATATCGATGCAGAGGTTATTATCCTAACAAAAAAATGTAAAAAAAAGAGCACGTCACAGTGCACACTGTCACAGCACGTCAAGTGTTTTCCAAATCTGCATAATTTGTGCTATGTGCTGCATAACAAAGCGCTATGTGTTGCCCAGAGATGGAAATGTGCCACTTAGCATGTGATAGGATTCATTTGTTTTCTCATTATTTAGAGTGAACTTTCCTTTATTCCACAGCGCTGCTGAATTTCTGGATTATGATTGGTCAGATGGTGTTGATTCATTTTCTATTTTGTCTTAGTAACTTAAAAAGTAAAAGAGAGACAAAAGAGTGGATGATCATTAGGGAATGACTGTTTAACGGTTTCATAGACGTTCCATAACGTTAAACGTAGCAATAAACGGATAAAAAGTGTATGTTGCTCTTTAATAAATGAAAAAATTCTAATGGTCAGGGAATTGCTGTGGTGTATAGAGTAAAAAGCTTCATCACACAATCATGTCAGTGATTATTTTCCTATAACAGCACAACATGGTGTGTTTTGTTCCCAATCTAACACTTCTACATCTACGTCTAAAGGATTTCCATTGGCAATAACTTAACTTTAAACTGTGTTAGCATTACCTTGCAATAACGTTCACACTTTATTGTGTTTATATTAACAAAAATGAACTTTGTTTAATCGTTAACACAACATTAACATGTGTTATGCATGTTAACAATAACGTCGTGTGTGCGTGTGTTAGTATTAAGTCTGCATCTTAGTTATTTCCTTATATAATGACATATAATTCCAGTCTCTGACTTGCGTCACTAACTTTAAGTAAAGTATGACACGCGATGACATCATAAATCTCTTTAAGTCAAAATTTTGCAAAACGCAGCATTGATCATCATGGTCACCGTGACGATATAAGTTGCTAAGGCCTTTTAGCATCTCCAGGCTTTAGCGCTACTTTCTCTCCTCAGTGTTATGTCATTTTTTTTCCTTTCCTTTTCTTTCTTTTTTTATTTCCCTTTGGGTGCCGCACATTCCCTTTACAAAGCCCGCGAGCATTACCGAAACATTACAGCGCGCAGCATGTGTTTGATTAAAAAAGTGTAAAGTTACAAATTAGTTAATAAAATCGTTTAGGCCCGATCGCTGCAAATGGTGATAAATGCGTTCCATATGCTCTCAATAAAAAAAAGGGGAAAAAAAGAAAAGAAAAAAAAGGAGGCGAGTGCCATGTGCCAGTCCCCTCTGTCTTCTCCCATAAACAAATAAATTAAAACAATTACCGCTGCGCACGCCCTCCCGCTCTGTAATGAGCGTGCTGCCGGATAAAAGATGTGACAGCTTTCATTTCCTCAAACTGCTGCCTGTCTCTTTCTGGAGTGGACGGAAAGTTCCAGATGTTCCCGGTTGAAAGGGCTTCCTCCCTCTTCCTTTCTCTCATCTCTCGTTCCGTTACAACATTCCACACGTCAAGCTTTATGATTTGGGATTACGCGGCTCCCGTTGTTCAACAGGCCATGCCAAGCGATGTCCACACGTCATCGACTTTTTATTGGAGACCGTTTTTCTGTCAGTGGCTCCTGATCACGGCTGGTAGTCGTAAAAAAAAAAAAAGTGGAGCTAGCATTGCTGGTCTGGGATCAGTTTTTGGAGATGATAACATTCGTGTGTAATGTCATAGACACATTTGTCAACTTCCTGTCTCGACTGCATGGGCATTTCAGTATTTCCATGAAACCTAGCTAATAATTTCTCTTGACAATGGAATGTGGCATGCCTTGCATAAGTATTCACCCCCTTAAACTACGACAGCACTGATGTGAGCATAGAATTTATCGAGGCCGAAGTGAAGTCGAGTGTATGGCAATGTACAGTGTAATAGGATACTATCTAGTGAATATTTAGAGTAATAGAAATGTAACGGTCTAATAACAACAGTCATTGAGTATGCAAATGGTCCACAGGATTACCAGGTTGTTCAGCCCGACTATCTGAAAGCCCCAAAACACCTGAAAATGAAACAAAAAATTGGGCTTGAAAAAATGGTTCCTCTTTTCTCTGCCTTTGTGTGGGAAACATGGCCACTGTGGTGATGTATGGTCGTTATCCACTCCACAAACCCTTTTTCCATCTCTCAATCTTTGCAATATATGCATGTTACAAGGGAAATGGTTCTGTACACCATAGAAACACTGTCTGCACTTACGCTTTGCCTTTGTTTGCAGAAAATGATTAGATTCCTGCCTCAGTAGGCTTCTATTAGTGCTTGTTGCAGTTCCCATTTTTTCATGTATTAGGACTTCAATAATTAACCCCGTTACCGTGAATCCCCTCAATTAGTTCTGGCACAACCGGTTGCCGACTCTGGCTAGAGTCCATTCATCAAGTCAGTGGCTGGATAAAGAGGACATTAGTGAGGGAAGCTACCAGGAGGCCGAGAGTAACTTGCAACATGGTTCTCCCACCACCATGCTTCACTATGGTGATTCAACTTGCCAGCCTTATAATTAACTCTGGGCGGTCTGACATGTGTTTGCTACTATTTAAATAAATAATACACAAACATGAGTGGGCTTATTGCTGAGTCAGCTCTCGTGTGTGCGTATGTGAGGTAGTGTGGCATGATCCTGATGTCTCCATGTCTGGCGGGTCTGGCCAAAGCATCACATCATTATTCTTCATCTAAACAGGACGACAGCGAGAGAGAGTGAGAGGTGTGTGTGTAAGCGAAATAAATCGCCTACAGGGTTCGCTCACCCGACCTAACACACACACGCACACACACACACCAGCCCAGCGTGACGAGATATCAACGGAGATGTCTGTTTTTATTCACTCAATCATTACCGCATTGTTCCGGCCGCGTGCCTGTGCATTTTTAATGCCACTTCGTGGCCATGCGAGCGTGATGGATGACCACCGTGGAATGACTGCTGCAAAATTTTTTTGTTTTAAATCCGTAGCAATGATGGTCCAAAGACATATAGCAATATAGTTTTAGCACTTTTCCCTAATATGTCTCGTCTTTATCTCATAGAAAAAGAGAGCTAAAAACTGTTCTTGTGGTTGGAAATAAGAAAACAGTCAATGATAAAAACAGAACTATAATTAAGGCCCCATTTTCAACTTGCATTAAAGGTGTAGTTAGAAATTTTAGCGAAATGAAAGTTTTACATGGAACAGTAATGTGATTATTATCAGAGTATCTCTGGTATCTCAGTATCTGAATCTGTCAGGTCAGTCTTTTTTTATATAGACTAAAGCGTGTACAATGTCTGGAAAGATTATACCATGTTTTACACTCTGTAAAATGGCCAGTAGAAATTAACCTCAGGTAATAAATCACTTCTAAATTGACACGTTGCTAAAGATTCAAATATATATTTTGTAAAAAAAAAAAAAAGGTTTCAAATGTTTTTCTTCAGTTTAAAGACACTCCAGCATTTCATGATACAACCGATTGAAATCAGCTATTGGCCTAGTAACGAGGAAAAACAGTATATAGACAACGTTTACAAAGTCATATCATAGAAGTAAAACTTCTGGGGGTTTTAAGTTATTAAGTTCCTAGCACAGGTACAGATTAATAAATTTATCTTGTATCACAGGTGAACATAAACAAATCATTTGCAAATATCACATGTGAACATAAAAGAGTTGTGTGAAAAACTACAATTGAAAATAAATGAATCGTGTATGAATCATGTGAAAAAGAAATCATGTGGATAATAAATGAACCGTGTGGAAAAGTAAAACATGAACATTAAAGTATCATTTGCAAATATCACTTGTGAAAATAAATGAATTGTGTGAAAAATTACATTTTAAAATAAACAAGCCATGTATGAATCATGTGAAAACATCAACTGTGAAAAAGGAATCATGTGGGAAATGAATCATGAGAAAATAAATGACTCAAGTGGAAAAAGTCACATTTGAAAAATATTTGAATCATACTTTTTTTTTTTTTAAATAAATGAATCATTTGAAAATAAATGAATGTGAAAAATGTTAAATACAAAAATAACTTTAAATTCTTTTTCTTTTAAGTAAATTTTCCATGTAAATCATGTGATTATTCTCGCATGAAATTCACATGACTTTCTGTTAAGGGTTATTTCCACTTGTGGTTAAATTTGACTCATTTTAGTCATCTCTGAAATAGTCTTGTTTCCTTTGCTGCTAATGATCCTTATCAAGCCCAGGCTGAGGGTGTGGGAACACACAGGCATATATATATATATATATATATATATATATATATATATATATATATATATATATATATATATATATATGAGTGTGTGTGTTTGCATGTGTATGTGTGTGTGTATGCATGTGCGTGCGTGTGTGTGTGTGTGTGTGTAGGTTTGTGCGTGCACTCAGAAGCAGTCCACTGGTGACCTTCACAGTTCTGAGGAATCCTGCCAAGATCAGCGAGCTAAGCTCTGAGCTCTGGAGCGCATGCAGAAAAAAAAGAAAAAAAAAAAAAACGACTCGGGAAGCAGATGAGAGGAAATGAGCCTTTTAATTGGAGGCCTTATTAGGAAAATGAAGAAAGGCCAAAAGGACAGAACGTGGATCAGCTGATGTGTCATTCGCCTTCATTTGACAGAATTAGATTTTCTACTGATATAAGGAATAATTTGCCAAAAACAAAATGTACATCATTTTCATCTTAACCTCAAATTTAGTTGTTCAGTCAGAGCGTGTTCAAAAGAACACGTTTTCTTCTTCAGTTCTGATAGAATTATTTTAAATAAATAATACTATGTAATATAAAACTGTATATATACAATGGTGTTTTAATATACGTTTGAGTAATAAATTAATGAAAAAAAAATAAATAAAAAACTTCTAAAACTTATTAGTAATTAGTAAATACATTAATTTTTTTTACATAATTAATTAAATCTTAATGTAGTTTCATTTAATATTAAACAAATGACAAGTGTTTAAGTATAATTACTTTAATAAATCTAATCTAATCTAATAAATAATCTAATTAATACTTATTAAGTTAAAGTTTCATTTTCTAAATAATAGAATTAATATTCAGGTATATATACATTATTATAAAGATAATTTCTTTCATATCATCAATGGTTCAATAATAAACCATTTATAAGCATGTAAAAGGTGATTGAATAATCAATACGCTTAATGATTAATTAATTATACATTAATAAATAATTACTGTATAATATTTAAAATACATTTTACCTAGTATAATAGTTTTTAAAAGGTCAAAACCTTTACAATAAAGCTTTCATTTAATTAATTAATAATAATGCTATTTTTTCCCACTGGAAACCTGACATGTTATTTCTTTATTTCTTTTTGCACACACTGCATAAATAATATATTTACTAACCCTTAATTATAAACTAACAAAGATTTAGAAGCAACTTTTAATTAATAAACTATGAATATGACTTAATTTTCGATCATTTATTATAATAACTCAACTGTAAATGAAAGTGTTCCAGACCAAACATTTACAAAATTTGGGGTTAAGTCTCAAACTGTCTCAATTGTTTTTCAAAACGAGGTTCAATCACAGCTGACAATCGACTCTCAGCTCCTGCCTGTCACCTGTTGGTAGACTTCTTTCACACTTAAAGTTGAGGTGTGATGATTTGATCTGAACTGGCATATGATAATGAGTCTTTATTTATCACATAGACATTACAGCATAGTGAAAGTCTTTACTTCACATACCCCAGCATGTTAGGAAATTGGGGTCAGAGAGCAGGGTCAGCCATGATACAGCACCCAAGAGCAGAGAGGGTTAAGGGCCATGCTCAAGGGCCCAACAGTAGCAGCTTTGCAGTGCTGGGGCTTGGACCCCCGACCTTACAATCAGTAACCCAGAGCCTTAACCACCAAGCCACCACTGCCCCATGATATGCACATACAACTTTAAGGGTGAAGTATTGTTTACTGACCTTTCAGTGCCAGACACATTTTTAGAGTGCTACAACATTATCAATACTAATCTGTCCGAATTTAAAACAACACACAACACACACCCTGCTTTATCTCTGAGTTATGCATGACGCTATGTTTTTTCCCCTGATGCTTTATAAATAAACTTTTATTTATCTTTATTTAAATCTCTTCAACGTTGAACAAAATGCGACTCGTCTGAATAATGAGCATAATGACGGAAAAACAAAACATATTCTGAGAGTACGCTCATCAGCCGAAACTGCTGAAGTTCACCACCTTTTCATGATCTGTCAAAAAGTCAGGAAGTGTAATATCACTCCGTTAAATTATACAGAGTAAAATAAAATGAAAAGAAACGCCACTGAGTCGCGCCGCATATCAAATTTTTGTCGTTTTTGAAAACGTTTTTGAAAATGGTGAAAACTCAAAGCCTTTTGTGGGGGTTGATTAAACAAACAGGACCGAGAGGAAAGGGAATCTGCTTGTTATATTTAATTTAAATCTAAGAGCGCAACACCATTTAAACCTTTATTTAAGAGTTGTGGTGTGAAACATGCATCAAAACCCACTTTGTTGTATCTGTAGCACAGATTAAAGGAATAGTCCAGTGTTGATTTTTCTTAATGACTTAACATACATCTATCATATCTGTAGAGTGTGTGTGTGTACAATGGACAAAAAAAAAATCAACACTTTTTTCCCTGTGCTGAGGAAAAATACAGATGAATGACTTCCTGACTAAGTCTAAGGGCAGTTGTTTTAATCATGTTAATAAATGCATGAAATATTTGACATTATTTTTAAAACATTATTGCGGGAGGACGAAACAAATATGACAGAAGACATTATGGTAAAAAGTAGTTCCATTTACTTTACACTTTCCTGATGGTTTTGGTCATGTTGATACGACAGATTCTTCCCCCTGAAAAAGTAGTTCCATCTCTAAATATATGATATACACCGATTTAAGCGTGCAAAAACATTTATTCAGTCCATACAGGATTTCGCTGAGGTTTTTTTTTGTCATTGTTGCGGCCAAAAATGCTTGAAAAAAAAAGTTTTTTTTTTTTTTTTCTTGAATTGGTGAAATCGCAATTGCACGAAATTGTTTTGCACGCTCTTTCACGGTGTAGTTTGTTGGTAAATGAGACCTTTTAGCTGTACTCATGTTCAGCTCATGTGAATCAAAGAGGGCTTTGGCTGAATGGGGATTATGATGACGTCACATGACGCTTCTTGGCTTGGATGTGTGGAAAATCTGCGGTAATTTTGAAAAATTTCAAACTCCTCCAAATATTGCAAAATTTGCTTGATTTTGCATTCATCTCTATGATCGCAAAATACTGGAGGGACTGATTACTGACAAAAATGTTACAGCTGCTCTTAGATGTATAATTGTATTTGGAGTAAATAGTTTTCTGGGGTGTTTTTTTTTTCTTTTCAGTACTGAGAAACATATAAACATTTATGTCTGTGGTAATCTCACATACAGATTCGATGCGTTAGATAGAAACAGAGTTGATAAACATCAGAGTACCCCTTTAATGCTGTGCTGAATTATGCAATACTATATATCTCAAATATTAGTCGGTGCAAGTACGAATTTATTTTGATATCCGAAGTGATGTCCGACTGAATGTTTACCGTTTGATCATGGAGGACATTTAGTGGTCGGTACGTCAGTGTTGAAATTTCTAAATGCTATTTTTGTGCTCGCTGCTTTCATTTTGTACCTTTCAACAAACGTTGGGACATTGGGAGAATGCGTAATAGATCAGGGTATTGTGTAGTGTTTTTAATGCAGATTCGTCCCTCTGAAAAAGTAGTTTCATCTCTTAAAAAGAAGACGTATACAGTATACTGATATATTTAACAACTGCCCTTAGACATTATTACACAGGATATATTTGTCTTCTCAGTACAGGTAAATTTATCAAAAAAAAAAAAAAAAAAAAAAAGTCTTTTGTATTCAGAACATGTAAGATAGACACGATGTTGAAAACCATCTGAGTATCCCTTTAATGCTGCCAGTATGTGCTGGATTATTACATACATAAGTAAGGAAATGATTCTGGTTACTCCTGGAGGAGAAAGAGACAGTTTTTGTGGTTATTTTTATTCTTCTAAATGCAACTTTTTGGGTTTCTGACCTCCTTAAAGTTGAATGCAAACATGTCAGATGTATGAAAGAGTTCCATCCGACAAACACGTTCTCTTTAAATCCTCAAAACACATCAGTAACACAGCATAAATACAGAATCAGATGTCTACATGTTCCCGCTCAATCAAAAGGCACAACTTTGACAGTCAAAAGACACAACACGCAGGAGACAAGAGGGAAAGAGTGTGTGAGTGGGTGTGAAAAAGAAGCGCTCGCTCGCACTCGTCTTTTCCAGTTTGGGGACTCCAGATGGGGAGTCATTTTTTATTCGTCTTGAGGCGGCACTTCACATCTGCTGGCCCAGATGCCTAATGAATACGGAAGCAGGGCCGAGCTGTCGCCTCATTAATACTGAACTCGCGCAGGGAGCCCAGGAGTCGTCCTGCGCCCGTCGCCTCGCACCATCCGCGGCCCGTTGGCACGGAAACGCCGTCCTCGGTGCCCGCTACTCGGCAGCTGGCGGCTCGCTGGAACAAAGCAGCGCCGCTTTGTCGGCCCTAATGCCTCTCTGTGTTGTCACTTAAGGTCTTTATTGGTATTAATTGATACCATCAGCGCTTCTTTCACTCACGTCTTGTGTCCGGGCCCCCGGGCTCCGTCCCATCCTCTGTCCTAGCATCAGTTTTGTTTTGTTTTTGTTTTGTTTAGTTTTTTTATTTAAAAAACTACAATGTTTAAAACACATTATTACCAACACATTATTACAGTTATTTTCAGTGCATCACATGACCTACTTAGTGAGGAAACTTCTAGAAAATGTCTTTAAAGCAGTTCATTTAAAAGCATGTACTATTATATTTGCCAAGAAGTTACTTGTTTGAAGTTAGCTATGAGCTACAATGCTAATGCTGCTAAAGTAATGGGAGTAAAAGGCTACCAGTTTAGCATCTTGCCATACCCTGTGCTCAGTCTGTGCTAAACCACAAAGCAACAGGTGACTATTTAACCCTGAATCACGGCAAACATTCAATTCAGTACCAATAGCTAGGAAGAAGAGAAGGAAGAGAGAAAGACAGGATGTATGAGGTTGGAGAGAGAGAGAGAGAGAGAGGTGAGAGGGAGACAGGAGTGAGTGAGAGAAAACACAGGACAAAAGAAAAAATTAAAAGATAGAGAGAAATATGGATGGAAGAGAGAGAGAGGGGGGTGTGAGAGACAGAAGGAAAAGCAGCAAAAGAAAGAGACAGGCCAGAAGGAAGAGATAGAAAGAAGAGCGGAACAGAGAGGAAAAAGGGAGGCTATGGAGAGACAAAAGCTGAAAAGATGGAAGAAAATGACAAAGGATAATATGGAGAGAGAGAGAGAGAGAGAGAGAGAGAGAGATAGAGAGAGAGAGAGAGAGAGGACAAGGGTATTGAAAAGCAGAAGACAGAATGTAAAAGAAGAGAAGGAAATTAAGAGACCAAAGAAACGGAGTAATGACAAAGGCAAAAGAGGGAAGAGAACAGATAGAAGGAAGAAAGACAGGACAAAAATGAAGGAGAAGAGAAATGAGAAGAGAAGAAAAGAAAGATGCAAAAGAGACAAAGGACAAAAAAGAAGGGAGGAGACACATGGAAAAAAGAGGACAAAAATGAAAAGAGAACATGATAGAGACAGAAAGAAGGTAGAAAACTGGGAAGAAAGACAAACAAAGTAGAACAAGACAGGAAATAGGAACGGAGAAGCAGAAGAGAGGGAAAGGAGAGAGACATAATGAAAGAAAGGAGTAAGAAAAGAAGAGATATGAATAAGGAGAGAAGGAAAAGAAGGATTAAATAACAGAGGAAAAAAGAGAAGGGAAGACAGGAAAAAAGAGAAGAGAAGATGAGGAAGAGAGACAGAGAGAGAGGTGTGGAGAAACTTAGAACGACCGGACAAAAAACAGTAGACACACACACAGAGAGAGAGAGAGAGAGAGAGAGAGAGAGAGAGAGAGAGAGAGAGAGAGAGAGAGAGAGAAAGAGAGACTCTGCTGCTGAAATCCCGCTTATGTTTACCTGTTTGTGCTAAATGCTAACAGCTTACTAGCCCACTGACAGAACATTAAATTAGCATTACCGCTATGTTACAGAAAGTTCTAACCAGACATTCAGGGGAAAAAAGACAACTGGAACAAAAAGTAAAACGAAAAGTAGTAAAAGAGGAAAGGGAAGGAATAAACACAGAGTTTATGTGTCTTAGTTGTAGAGTAATAAAAAACTAAAAAAGTGTTGAGCTGTGAGAATCAGTGTTTGTCACGACGATGCCAAACGCTCTGTGTCTCCCGACTGCTGTTATCCCGAAGAAAAACTGAGAGATCAAGGTTCTTCAGCCAAGCTTTTCCCCCCTACCTTTTTATGCTACGCTAACGGCACCCGTGAAGACCCAGCTGCCACCTGGCCGGTTCTGAGTGCCAGGCTCCGAAACACCCAAAGAAAGCAGCCTAGCGCTAGTTAATGACACTTCATTAGCGCGGATGGGCCTGGATACTAATGGCTTGAGGAACTGCGACTGTTTTATCATTTATGCTCGAGGATTAGTGTGTTAGCTATCCTGAGGTAGCTATTCAAATCAATAAAAATATCATATATAAAAAAAACCCTACCAGGATCTATTGCATGAATATTCATGAACACACAATTTGGGCACTTTGTCACGTCCCCTGCCCTCTTATACGTATCATTAATGTTAGCTAAATTAGCTAGCTGGCTAGTTAGCTGCTAGTACACCAACTTTAACTAGCTTCTTCATGAATTAATTAAGTTAACCATAATTAAGTTATGTTTTCAGTAATCACTTCAACAGTAACCAAACCTGACAAAGTATAGCTAAACAAAGAAAAATATTTTGTTTGTAATTTAGCTTATTTTCTAACTCAGTTGACATGAGTGGGATTCTTTTCATCACATTTTCATATTATTAATTAAACAGTAACCAAATCTAACCAAATATAGCATAATAATTAAAAACTATTTTGTCCCTTACTGTACATTAGCTAAGCTAACTGGCTAACCTGCCTTGCTAATTCTTATTAAACTAGCTCACATTTGTTTCCCTGTGATGTTTTTTTTTTTTGAGTCTTGATTTGTCATTTTGTCAATGACTAATCAAATTATTCGGTTCATTAACTGACATGAGCAAGGTTAGCTATCTAGTAAACTAGGAAGTGAAGCTAGTAAACTAGCTAGCATTTATGACATGAATGAGATTTTAGTCCTGATTTAAATCATGAAATTGTCACTGATTTATTTATTTAACAGTATTGTACATATTGTGCCTCACTGCAAACATTAGTCAAGTTAGCTAGGCAGATAACAGCTAGTGAAGTAGCGTGCTTTGCTATAAATGTAGGATTTCAGTTTTCAAGTTGTGATTTGCATCATGAAATTTGCACCGATTTATTTTTTTAACGGTATTGTAAATATTTTGCTTGTCATTAACATTAGTTAAGTTAGCTAGAAAAATTCTTGTCACTTTTTTTGTTTGTTTATTTAACAAGCGCACACCATGGCTTAGTGGTTAGCACGTTCGCTTCACACCTCCAGGGTTGGGGGATTCGATTCCCACCGTGGCCCTGTGTGTGCGGAATTTGCATGTTCTTCCCGTGCTATGAGGGTTTCCTCCGGGTACTCCGGTTTCCTCCCCCAGTCCAGAGACATGCATGGTAGGTTGATTGGCATGTCCAAAGGGTCCGTATTGTATGAATGTGTGTGTGATTGTGTCCTGCGATGGACTGGCACCCTGTCCATCCTGCCTTGTGCACGATGCTCCCTGGGATAGGCTCCAGGTTCCCAGTGACCCTGAAAAAGATAAAGCGGTATAGAGGATGGATTGATGGATTATTTAACAAGTAGCCACTATTTAGTTTGTCAATTATATTAGCTAGGTTAGCTAGCTAGACTAACACCGAGGTTTAGCACATTTTAGCGGTGTAACTTTTAAGGTATTTGTGTTGTTAAAATGTTTAAGCCATTTGTTATATCATGAATAAAGCTCGTTATTAAAATTCTTCTCGTAATAAGGGCAAAATAGACCTGAATTAATTAAATGCAAAAACAAATTTTTGCACACCTTCATGCAAAAAGTGTTTGTAAATGTGGAACTGCTGTACGTTTGTCCGTTTGTATAAGTTGGAACTACTTTTTCAGAGAACCTGCACTTATGGTTTATACAGTATTGGCAGTCTATGGAACTAAGGGCGCGTGGATACCACGAAACGTAAACGGAACTACTTTTTACTATAATGTTCTTCAATGAAAAGTTGGGTAAAACTCCATAAAAAGAGCTTCACTAAGACTTTCCCTCACGTCTGTCTCATAATACCGACATTATCCTTCGACTGTAACGGCTATAGGTTTGAATTTGCCTTATATAGACAGCCATTTTAACAATTTGTTGGTGGAGCTCAACAACTGCTCTTAGACTTCCATTATAAAGTGAGTTGTGGTACTCGCCCAGGTTTTCAGTTGTTTGTGAGAATGTTTGTATGTGGTAATCACGCGCATGTTAGAGATGGGGATAGTGTAAACCCGTTTGCATCCAGCTTGATAAACAGAGCCCATTTTACCCGCAAATGAAAAAAAAAAGTCAAGATTCCCTGATTTACAGGGCGACTAGTAAAAATAAGCAGTCGTGCAACCCATTATCCACTGCCGTGTGTGTGTGTGTGTGTGTGTGTGTGTGCGTGTGTGTGTGAGACAAAGGAGACCAAACCTGTGTGCATATATGAATGTGTTTACTGTGCAATACAGCAACCTCTACTGGCTAAATACTAAAACTGAACTGTGTCTAGATAGTGTGTGTGTGTTTGTGTGTGTGTGTGTGTGTGTGAGAGAGAGAGAAAAAGAGAGAGAGAGAGAGAGAGAGAGAGAGAGAGAGAACATATGAATAATAGTTTGATTTATAACGAAAAACACAACTCTTAATCTCGAATACACACAGCTCTCATCACAAACGCATTATATATTCGACGCCAGATCCGTTTCCTGCTAGAACACCGAGATTGATTATGAGTGGATAAATCGTTTCCACATGTTAGCAGATGAGCGCGCGATGCATTCGCCTATTTAAAGAGCTAAAAGACGCATGTCTTGAACTCTTTTCTCACAATGGCTGCGGTGTTTACCAAATGTTATAGGGGGAAAAAATACGAATGCCGAGTGTGACCTTGCTGAAGTGGAAATTGTGGAATTGTGGTTGTTCCCTCATGCGGCTTATTATCAGGCCCGATTTAGATCATGCAGTAATTGCTCCATGGATGGGAATCAGACGAATCTTTTGATCACAGTAACGCAGTTTGACAGCCTGAGTTTGCTTGTTTTGTTTCATGAGGGGTGGCTTGGGTCAAAATGAGATCTCTTCTGATATTCAAGTAATACAATCGTATAATGAATTGTCATTGTATCTCTAGTGTATTTATCTGTTCTATTTTAATAATTCATTACGTCAGTCAGGTAAAGATGGCACCACCATCGTCTTCCTGTTAGTTTTAGCCCATTTTCCCAGTGACTGGGTGCAGTGTCTATAGTTCATGATGCCTTTTTTAGTTTCACCTGCTGATCCAAACAATTCCACAAGTTTATACTTTGTTTATAGAGTAGCGCTGCCTTCAAGTCCTGCTTGGAAGTCCTACCTGTACATATTAGTTTGGAGGTGGTAATGATGACAACATGGTGTGTGTTCAAGTGGTTTGGTTGAAAAAAACAAACAAACACATATCTTACCATCTTACCAGCAAACTTACCATTTGGGCACATGGAAAAATCCGAGTTGTAATTATGGCATTATCGAGGCATTCAATTAGGCTCACCGAGTAATTGCGATATTTGTTTGATTTGTTACTTCATACCAGCAAATTTTGACCGGTGTGTTTTTGCCAAGCCATAACCCCATCTCTGCCTGTTAGATTTACAAGGCCACCTGGACTAATTTGATAATTACCAGGTGCTTTCTCTGGATCCAGAGGCTATCCTGGGAATATTGTGCGCTCGGCAGGACTACATCCTGGATGGGACGCCAATCCATGCACAATGCCCATGCAAACACACATTTGGACACTCTTTCACACCTGGGGCAACTTATCTTAGTCAGGCCACCTACTGACGTATTTCTTCTGAGGTAAAAAAAAAAACTGGAGAACCCAGAAGAAGCCCACACTCGGAGAACATGCAACACTTCACTCAGGATTGCACCAGGGACCATGGAGCTATGAGGGGGTAATGGGGGTGGTGCTGTTCCACCATCCGCCATCCCTGTGAGAAATCACAAACCATACGACGTACTGTTTTTTTTGTTTGTTTTTTTGACCAGAGAGATGCTGCGATGGACGGGTGTCCCTCCCAGAGTGTATTCCCACCTCAAGCCCAGTGTTCCCTGGGAGATTCCGGACTCACTGCCACCCTGACCAGGATAAAGTTTGAGACAAACTACTAGTGCAATGACAACCCTGCTGGTAAAAATCACACAATACAAACAATCACAAAAAATTCGAATGGTTTCCACTACAAATACCATTACAAACCATCAGCAAACAATTAAATCCATTACCATTATTGGTCCTTAATGGCATCCACTAGACATACCACCAGTAGAAGGCAACAAATTACCGGTAGAGACCCACAAGGACCATTACAGTTTCCATTAATACCAATACAATTCGAATTCTAACCATTACAAATTCTATGAGGGAAGATAGATTCTATTCTAGTTGTTTTGGGGGGTTTTTTCAGCACGGAAACCTGTTGCTTGCTAGTCTGAACATTTGGATTAGTATGCGATGTTGGGTTAGGCTACGATCTGACACCAAACTATGTGATTGGATTCAAGATGGAGCTGCAGCTGTTTAATTTTTAAGTTTTTTGACATCCTTTTGTCCATGTTTATAGACCAAATGATACTAAACAACTGGATGCACAGTGCTAAGCTACAAGCTTCCTTTAGCCTACTTGTTAGATAAATTAACCTTGTGCAAATCTTCAGTGCAAAACTAAAGAAGCAAACTTCAGACAGCAAACAAGTTTTGCCTCATTGAGTACATTTGGTAAAAAGAAAACAACAACAACAACAACATAGTGTCCATTTCCTTTTTGGCCTGACTGAAACTTAAAACAAGCGTTTAAGGTTATGGGATTAGGGGCTAGCAACTAAATCGCGAAATCACTGGCTAGATAATTTGTGTTTTTCCTTCCAGTATTTTTGTATTGGTCAAACACAACTACTCAAGTGTATTATAAGCGTCATACAATTGACCATTTTTTCTCTTTGTGTTGTTTTAGCTGTTAGCGTCGACAGGAAACAATGTACTAGTCAAACCTGATTTTTCAGGATTTTTGGCAACGGTTGGTTTGTATCTGTGTGTGTGTGTGTGTGAGTGTGTGAGTGTGTTTGGGGTAACCTTATGTGACATCCTCAAACTGCTCATTCTCAGTCTGTCATTAAACATGATGAACTTCCTGAGCGCAGGCGTCTTTTTTTTCTGCCATCTGACATTTTTCCACGGGCTTCTGCCAAAAATCATATTCAACTCATCGCAATCCCTAAAGCCTGGAGCTATGAGGGGGTGACGGGGTCAGCTCGCGATGGAGGGGTGAGTGCAGAACATGTTTTTGTCATTTTCATGAGCCCAGGAAACACAGTGTTATCCAAAAAAGATCAGATTTAGCCTATAACTCAATGTATTGGATGTGATCAGCTAGCACTGCTTACCTACAATCGCAAACACTAGCACACACCTTTTTAAAAACTAAATTAGCTAAATTCAAATTAACACACTAAAGTACAACTCGGAAGACATTTTTAGAAGGATTACTTCAACATTGCAGCTTACAAGTTAACTTCAAATACCAGGTTTTGCTCTTTACCATGTAGCTAGCTAGCTGATACAGCACCTTTAAGCTAATGAAGTACATTTACTGATTGAATATTGAGGACTTTCCTTTTCATTTTTTTTTTTCTATTTACACAGTAATCTCACAGCCATGAATATGCTAAACACATTCACAGATAATGTTAGCATGAAGTTTAGGGTTAGCATTAAATGTGGAGCTAGCGTTTGGATCTTTTCTTCATTTGTTCCTGTGAAGTCCAACATCAACATTCTTTCTTGAACCACACGTTAGTTTTGTGCACAGTTATGAGGCCATGGTAGCCTTGTTAGCATTTCTTACATCGCTTTATGTGCTTAATACGTAGCACTGGCGGGACTTACTGTCTTGAGAATCAATTCTCATATTAGCCTCATATTAGCCGCATAACAAGATTCATATTGGCTTCTGTTCTACAAGATATCCATCCATCCATTCATCCATCCATGCATGCTGTTTAGTATGGAAGCCAGTTTCCACCATGGAGAAAAAAAATTGTGAGTTCAAATCTCATGATTCTGACTTTATTTTTTGAGTTAATTTTGATTTGACATCTTGCAATTCTGTCTTTTTTTTGGCACAATTACGAGTTTACATGTCATGATGAGTATTGTTCTTACTGTTCTATACATATAGCCTATGTATAGAGAATGATTGATGCTTTGATGGTGAAGGGGCATGTGCATCTAAATTGTCAGTAAAAAAAAGTCAGAATTGCGAGATTTAAACTCTCAATTGCGAGAAATAAAGTCAGAATTGTGCAATTTAAACTCAGAATTGCGAGAAATAAAGTTAGAATTGCGAGATCTAAACACACAACTGCTAGAAAAAACGACGGAATTGTCTGATTTAAACTCACAACTGCAAGAAAAATAATCAGAATTGCGATATATACAGTCGCAATTACCTTTTTTCTTTTTTTTTCTCCGTGGTGGAAATGGGCTTCCATAGTTTAGTCATCAAAGTCCCTGCACTAGAAGATGTTTTCTAAATAAAACATAACACACCAACAATCATAAAATTAAAATTTGATTAAAATTAAAATGGCTGACGACAGACGGGCTACACTTATAAGGAATGATGTCATCAAAATATGTTTCATTTAGGGTAAACTCCCATGCCGTAAAATGTAAAATTATAATGGTACCTCTGACACTGGAAACTCCTTACATATATGTTCAAGTAAATATCTTCTCACAGAGAAATTAATAACTAAAAACCTTTTCTAATCCATTTATGTGCGCTGTAAGTTGTTACTATAGAAACGATAACGTATTAATACGAACCTATATCAGTGGGCTACATTGTGCGCTACATTAACCTGCTTCTATATCAAACAGAAAAGCGTGTAACATCTCTGTGATTCACACTGAGAACGAGACGTGAACACACTCTGAGTGAGGGATGGGGAGTGGACGTAGTGTGAACACACATTCGGAACAGACCTGGAGGCTGCAGTTGATGGTACTAGTAATTATAACAGCACTCAGTGTGTCTCTTGTAAGTGTGTGTGTGTCAGAGAGAGAGAGAGAGAGAGAGAGAGAGAGAGAGAGATCGGCACCTCCTGTCTGTCAGCTGCTCAGATACTCAGAGATCAAACCCGCGTGTTTTAATAAAGTTACATGATATTCATCCGCCACCAGGACATACTTTCATTTCCACATAAATGATATTTCATTTCATTTCTTTAATTGCCTCTAATGTTGACTGCTGCTCAAAAGTTTTTGCACCCCCAGAGTTCTTTTAGTAATTATTATTGCCACCGACCAAACAAAATGATACAGAATGATTCAATAAATAAATCGAACGATGACACGGTCCATGTAATCAGACTTTATTTTCATATGGGGATTTACTAACATGGCTTCTTTCTTTCTTTCTTTCTTTCTTTCTTGTCTTATTAACGTCAAGAGAGGGAATGACTGTTTAAAACGTAAATGAGAACAGGATGTGGTTTGCGTACCCTCCACAACATTAAAACATAACTATAAACAGATAAACTTGATGATTTGTTCTTTAATATATATATATATATATATATATATATATATATATATATATATATATATATATATATATATATATATTAATTAATCATTGTAGTGTAAGAGGAATAAAACACCTCCAGACACACTGTTATTGGAAAATAATCAACTTCAGGAAATCAGTGACAGTAACTCTGCTTCATCACACCAACCCTGTCGTTGATTATTTTCCTATAACATCACAACAGTGAGTGTTTTAGTCATGGATTGAATAAACATTAACGAGGGTGAATTTCATTAATATTTCAAAAACTTTAATTAACATCTATGTGCTTATTTGAATGTTATTTTGCTAACATTCATTACAGCGTAGTAATGCTGAAGTTGGTAGTTTATTAGTAAATAATGCATTTTTAATGTTAGCTAAGGAAACTTTAATCTGATAAAATACTTTTATAGAAATATTATTGGATTCTACCTTAAATGAAAGAAAAAAAAAAGTTTAGAGTTTCAGGCTGAGCGTAGCATCTTATTAAAACTCTGTTTAAATTCAGAGGAGAACGGGGACGGAGCACGGTGCGTCTCAGCACCGGTGTGTGTTTCGCTCGCGGTCAGATTGGCGACGCCGTTGTTTTTTTCCTCTCGTCCTCCTGAGGGACGTCAAATCACCCAGAGCGCTTTTTCCTCCCTTTTTTTTCCTTTCGAATCTGTTCAGTGGCCCCTCGAGGACACGGAGAGACACAGAGCTGATCATTTCACGTTAATAACTGAGTACAGAGATGATCGGAAAAACATGTTGTTTCATTTGAAACGCCTCGCGGGCTCAACGGCACGGGACGTTTAAGGGTGGAAAAAAGAAAGGTTGAGACAAAACAGCATCTGCATAATTCATCTGTCATGCGTGTAGACATCGTGTGTTTGTTCTGACTTTAGCTCCCGCGTGATTTAGCGACAGGCCGCAGATGTGACGCGAGACGATAAAGCAACAATTCATCCTCGCCTAGACTTATAACCAGTTTTAAAAATGTTTAATGTACGATGATTTTGGAAACAGCAAACTGTTAGCCTGTTCACGTCCACTGTTGGCCTGCATGCAAAATAATAATGAATCTAAAGTTGCTAATCTACGTCATTATCAGCTAGTAAAAGTTACGTTTAGCGGCTAATTTTTCCCCAGAAAAACGATATAAATTATTACTGCAGCAAATGATGAGGTTTTGGAGGTGTCAATTGTTTTGCAGTGTAAAAAAGTGAGACTTTGCATTCATAAAATAAAAAGCCCATATTTTGTTTCATTTTGTATACAGTCCGTACAGAATTTCACGAAGTTGTTGTGGCCAAAAATGCTTGATTTTGCTGTGGCAAAATTGTGATACAACTTGAAGAGTTTTTTTTTTTGTGCTTTTTATGTGGAAAACAACTTGAATTGGTGAAATTGCAATTGCACAAAATAGTTTTGCACGGTCTTTCACAGTGATGTTTGTTGGTAAATGAGACCTTTTAGCTGTACTCGTGAATCAAAGAGGGCTTCGGCTGAATGCGCATTGTGATGATGTCACATGACGTGTCTTGGCCCAAATCTGCTGTAATTTAGAAAAATTTGCAAGTTGAGTTTGCTTGATTTTGCGTTCATTTCTGCGAATCGCAAAATCACGAAATGCTTTAGGGACTGTATATATAGATAACTGAAATCGTACATGAGCAAAACTACACCAACTTTATCAGTTCAGGAATCCGAAATAGCTATTACCACAAATAGCTCAATCCTGCGCAAACATTACGTTCTCCTGACTCCAGCGCTGTTGGATACGTTATCGTTTCTATAGTCTGAACATGTACTGTACAGCAGATGCTCCATATAAACAGGTTTCAAAGTAAAAAAACATGTTTAATTGTTGATGTGGTGACGTTTTTTGTAAGGAGATGTTTATTTAATGTTTATGGACTGTTTATGGAAAATAAACAGTAACAGCATCTCGTAGCATCACCCTGTCGTTGATTATTTTCCCAAAACAGCAGGACACGGTGTGTTTTATTTATGTTTATTCTGGATACAAAAATTGTGGACTACAGTGATTTATTTTCCACACTGACACAACAGAAAAATATTTTCCACTTCAATTAAACTTAAATGAAATGGCTCAGGGCTGAACCAAATATTGTTTTTTTTTGTTGTTGTTTTTTTGTTAAATGTCAGGGTCTGGATTATGACTGAAGATTATAAAAGCTATCATCCTGCTCGGAATGTAGCTTTTGGAAAGTGGCTGCAGCGATTTTATTTAAGATCAGCGATGAATCACGGCGTAGCGTGACGGCATGAATTCCCCGAAAGCGATTTCCCGAATAATTGTTTGTGATGGCAACCTGCCTCCACACGAGGGCCCGGGGCAGGAAGTCGCAAGGCCTCTTTCACAAATTTCACAAATCTCTCACTGTCAGCTCCGGCGTCCACACCTCTCGCCTCTCACATGCACTCCGCAAGATGAGGGTTTGCACATTTCACACTCCTCCTTTAGACGGAGATAAAGTACTGGAAGGCGGAAAAAAGTGTGTGCGCGCGTATGTGTGTGTGTGTGTGTGCGGGGGGGTGCGCGCGATGTGTTTATCCACACGCATCTGTCTCATGTTGTTAATTGGGAGTGTTTGCCATTTGGAAAGGGGCTGATGGCCTCCAGGCATGTCGAAGAAACCTGATGTGAGGCGAAATTCAGATTTGTTCCAAAAAAGAAAGAGATTTCATGTTAATGAGGCCGTAACAAAAGCTACAAGCTTTAGCCCCACCCTTAAAGTTAAGCTTCAACATTAAACATTTGCATCAGGCACATCCTTAGCAAATAAATTAAATGTTAAACGATGTAGAAGATTCCTGAAGGGGCGGGACTGATGTGGTAAGGAACGGTGGATGTAATTACATTGGATTTAATACCAAGTTGTAATTGCAGTTATGACTGCTAGCCCCACCCCTGAATCCTGCCTCATTCACAAATTTTCTACAACTTAAACATTTGATTAATTTCCAAAGATTTTGCCTGATGTAAATGTTGCTGCTTCTTTTACAACTTTTCTGGAACAAAATCTACAGCATTTGAGGCTGTAAACAAAAGCTAGCACTGCTAGCCCCACCCCTCATCCACTAACCCCACCCATGGTCCTAACCTAGCTGGTAAAGCAACAATTCTTACAAATGTAACTGCAAGACAATATTACTATCTGTCTACAACCCTCGTCAAGTGAGGACAATGATGCTGTATATTTTTTTCTGACTTTTATCATAGCTACAAGTTACTAACTTTAAACTTAGGGGCGGGGTTCGAAACCTTTTCTTAAATGTTTATTTGTATGAAATTGAACAAATTTCTACCTTAAAAAAAAATTCATTTAAGAAACCTTACCCTAATTTCACTCTTATGCTCAGTAGCACCTTTACGGAGTTTTAATGAATTTCAGAATCAGAATCCATAAAGAATTTGTCTTGGAGCATCAATACAGAATATACATAAAAAAAACAATCATTTAAACTGCAGATCGTAATTTGCAGCTAACATACAATAAGAATATGAGTTTAGGAAGAACTGCAAACAAACTCCCAAGACACCAAATCATTATAGCTACCTGTAACTATTGTTTTTCATTGAGGTGAACATAATGAAAGGTTGAAATACAGCGATGTACCTTTTAGATTATTGGCATAGACTGCACAATATAACATAAACATTGTATTTGATAGTGTTTTTAGTTGGAAATCATGTGTGTAATGTTATAAATATAACAGGTAAGAAAAATATCTATTGTCAACTATGCATCTGTGTCAAAGTCCATTGAATAACATGGAAGCGTATTGGACATATGTACGAGGTGCGATATCTTTACAATGGCTGGTGAAAAATGGGTGTTACTGACTGCTATATTTTCTTTATTCCACTATTGTTAGCATTTTGTTAGCATTCATTTGAATGCTTTCTATACTAGATTGTTAATAGCATTCCTTTGTTGTAAATCTTCAGCTTGCGAAATGTTCACATCTAAAAAAAAATTGTCACATTTCGAACAAGCTAGCCAGAGTAACTTTTGACTGAATGGGCAAAATTAGCCATTGTATATATTCTCACCTATATTTTCATAGAAAATCCAACTTAAACACTTCAATGTGATCGCACAATCAAATTTGCAGGCAGGTTAGCGTGAAGGAAGGTGTTAATGATTGTAGCACAAATTGCATTTATCTTTAACTGAAATCTCACCAATGTTTATGTGACACAGACTCTGAAACTATCAAAAGTCATGGACTTCCTCTTAGCTTAAAATCACATGTTCTGTCCACAGCCCCACGTTCCCTAACAAGTCACCAGTATTTCCAGCGTTTTCACTCTTTTCTTCAACTCCGACACCCCCCTGCTCGCACTCGTGGCACATATTTAACCCCCCGTGTTATCGCCTCGGTAAAAGGCGCCCCTAATTGCAAAAGAGGTGAAGCCCGTGTCACCCCGCCACACCGACGGCACTGCTTTGATAGCACCCTTGCTCACTTTGCACATACTGATGCCCTAATTAACCTCTCTCGATTAGGGCAATTAGCTCCTTGACTTTACGCCTAATCCCTGAAAAGTGCACCCGAGCCGTGATTTCCCTCCGTCTGGAGCTTGACACGCTTCAGGAAAAGACCATTAGATGGCATATTTGTAGTCATACATAGAAGCTCTAGAAGCTTCTATGAACTTTCCATGAAAGTCCAACCCTGACAGATTGACAACAGTGTACATGCTACTTGGCAGCAAATGAAGCTTTATTTCATTCTTTCTTTTTTACAGTAGACTGGGTGTGTGTTATACAATATGACATGGCTGATGGCGTAATAGTGTGACCTGTTAAAAATCTGTTTGACCATCAGATGACATTTTCATAGTCATATTCAATTTACAGTCATACTACCATGGCTATAGTGCGATCCTTTTTGGCACCATACGCTGACGACTTCACTGCATGGCCAAGCCAACCCATAAGCTGAAACAATGTCCAGAGAAGCATAATAGGAGAAACACAAGCTCAATCGGTATCGTGAGTGTGGTATTGTTATCTCTGTACTGCACAAATTTATTACATTTACGTAAAGATATTTCAAGTTCAAGTAATAAATATATATATTAAAAAAAATTATGAGATGCCCCCCCTTTTCCAGTTACATAGGAAAATAGTAGTTTCTAATAATTTCAATAAATGAAATGTACAATGGTGGAAAGTATCATATAATCAAAAATAACACAAAATGTAAGAGACGTATGGCATTTTTAAAATGTCATGTCAAACTTAAAGCCCCCTTTTTCCAGTTACATTGGAAAATAGAAGTTTTGTATTATTGCTTTTTAAATAATTGGAGATAATTTAATTGTTGCCATATGGCAACAACATGCAGTAAGGTGTTAAAGAAATTAACGTACAGTCAGCAATGAGGAAAATTCCGTTTGGTCCAAAATGGTCGCTCGCCTGATGTTTCAACATTTAAGGAAACCATATTAGGAATTCTGGATGTGGTTTGAGGCAGATATTTACAGAAGAGAGACTTATATTACTTGTTATACCATAATTCTCAATTCTGATTGGTCAGAAGTACTGTTTTCTGATAGTATGTCCAGCTGTAACACAAATCACAGGTTTATATTAATTTGCTCGTTCTAATATAGTGACAACTTACACCGCCATGTAAATGCATTAATAATGTGTATATCTGTTTATTTAACATTTACGGAAGGATGTTCTTGGCTGATAGGAGTCGAACCCCATGTGGTCTTCTGCTGTTGTACCACTCATCCACCTCAAATTGCCACATTTTTGTGCATTCGGAGATGCTTTTCTGCTCACCATGGTTGTAAAGAGTGATTATTTACGTAACTGCAGTCTTCTTGTAGGTTGGAAACCAGTCTGGTTATTCTTTTCTCACAGGATGTTTTTTGTTTTTCGCACCACTCCATGTAAACTGTGTGTCAAAGTGACCGAGATCACATTTCTTCCCTCCATTCTGACATTTGATGTGAACATTAACTAAAGCTCTTGACCTGTAGCTGCATGATTTTATACACTGTGCTGCTGTCACATGATTTGGATAATTGCATAGTATTAGTATTCCGATTATCTCACATCCAGTATCACATCCAGTTTGAAACAACATATTCTCACTCAAATGCACACTTTTTGCTAGTATGTCCAGACAGGAAACACATCTGTTTTTCATTGTACAGGCATAAAACATACAAGACTGGTAGTCTCATTGTTGGAACTGTAAATACAGCATAAAAAATACAGCACAACAGAATAAAAGCACATTTGTTTTAATCCAAAAGATCTGCTAGACTGAAAGAGAGGCCATGATTTACGACAAGGTGGCTTCTATATAAACCATATAAAGTAACAAAACAGAAGGTTAGGCTTAAAGCGAGAGGAAATTTATAGACTTTCCATTTCCTTCAAAATGTATTCGATCAGTCGAGACACGTTTGGTGTAAGGAATAAAATGCTCATAACAAAACGTGTTGTGCTGTTGTCCATTTTCTTTTTAAGCCACTAAATTTTAAATTAATTTAATAGTTCCATTTTTTGGTTTTCTTTTTGCTTTAATTTTTCATTCTTATTTACTTATCTATTTTTCTTTTTCTTTTCCTAAATAATAAGTCCAAAAAAAGAAACATATATATATATACAGTATGAAAATACTAATTAAATAATTTAATTAGAAATTAAGTTGATAATCAAAGGCACAATATAAAATATTATATTTATAATATATATATATTACCTCATAGTTAGATTTTTAGTTTTTTGTTGTTGTTTCTTTTATTTTTATTCTTTGATTTTTTTGTACTGTTACTTTTTATATTTCTTTTCTTTTATTTATTTACAATTCAGGATTTTTATTTTGTTTTATTTTTTAATGTTTCGATTTTACTTCGATTTTTCCTTGATTTTTTAAATTCCTCTTATAGCAGAGCAGTTTGCCAAGAATTACAAGTACTATAAATTGACTTGTTATCCATTTATAGTTACGTTTAATGTTGTTGAATGGCCACGAAACAGGTTAGTTCCTGTTCTAACTCACATTATAGCAGCTGTAAACACTCTTAACAGCTTCACTTTCATCTCTCTTTTGAAGTTAAGACAAAAAAAAATTGGAGCTTGTCTTGTTACAGAGAAACCACAAAGCGTAAACTCCTCTGGGAAACTCCTTAAGACTTTCCTGAATGCTGACACTGGAGACTCCTTCCATCAGCGGGTCCATATCAACAGTTACACGTTTTTTAAAATGTGCTCATGTGGACTGTCCTCTGTACAAGTCTCTGCAACTGAGCTGTCACTGTAGAAACAATAAAGTATTAGAACCAGTGCATTAATATAAACTTTGTCGGGTTTTCTGACCAATCGAAATTGAGAATTCGACAATTCGCTGTGTTCTAAATGGTATTTATCAGTAAATTACGATTATATGGAAGCACTGCGGCTATAATTCTTGGCTTCTCCTTCATCCTGGGAGATCTTCTGGGAGAACAGAATGCTTAGTTTCGCAGGAATGGAGTTACAGACCGCAAATACGCGACCATATATTTGCAGGAAAATTTCCTTGATGTCGACAAGCGTGTAAGGATTTCCCGTTGGCAGCTGGAGCGAGAGGTCTTCACGGGTGGGACGGAGAGGAAGTGGTTTGATCCGCCGAGATCCGGCAGAATCTGTCAATTTACGATCTAGATCTGAGGACAATGAGGAGACGACACAGGGAGACAGGAAGAGACAGAGACAAAGAGAGAGAGGAATGAAATGAGCAGTGGAGAGGCCTGGTGCGAGTGTGAAGACAGTGTGTGTGTGTGTGTGTGTGTGTGTGTGTCTGATTAATATTCATCAGGCGGAGAAGGCAGATGCGCCTGACATCTGTGTGATGTCAGCGTGTTGTCAACACATTGTTAGCACCGCAAACGTGCAAACAGATTAACGGGCCGCGCCGCCTTCACCAAGTGCGAAAAAAGCGATTGCGGTGGAAGAAGGGAAGACAGCTTGTTCCTTCACTTCTTCCTGCCGTGCTTCCGATGCTCGGCTGCTGCCGATGGTGTAAAGATGTTCCTCGTGCCAAGGCTCGGCTCTCGCGCTTGATTCTGCCTAATTAATCATTTCCAAGCAGGAACTGCATTTCAGGTGCGACCAGCTTTCGATTGACAGACGTACAAACTCCGCCTCCCAGTTCGCAGTGGTGCCTACAGTATTTGTTCCATACACGGCTACGTACGTGATCCTCCATTTTAGATTTTAATGACACTGAAGGGCAGCTGCAAATAAACACCATGCTGAAAAACTACATTTCTAAATATATACAATTAATTAGATAGTTAATTAACTAAATTGTAAATGGATTTGATAATTACTGCACACAATAGAATATTTTTCCAGGTGTATTTAAGGTACTTTTGTCCATATATTTTTAATTTTCTTTTCTTTTTGTTTTTAATCTATTATATTTACTTGTCCAAAATAAGTTAATGATGTAAATTGTAAATGTAGTACGGTTTTTTTCATTTATATCTGACTGTATACATTTTCTTGTTCTTTTATTTTGAATTTTTTGTACTCGTCCATTTTCTGTTTTTAACCCCTAATTGATGTTTTTTTTATTTATTTATTTGTTTGTTTTTTTTTAATAAAAGAAAAAAGAAAATTTGGACTAAATGGAATAAATAGTTACTGAATTTGTATTATATTTATATACAGTCCCTCCAGGATTTTGCGATTTTGCATTCACAGAAATGAAAGTGAAATAAAGAAAATTCTGCGATATTCTGTGGAGGTTGCAATTTTTCAAAATTATCACAGATTTTCCGCAGATTTGGGCCGAGACGTGTCAGGTGACATCATCACAACACGCATTTAGTCAAATCCCTCTTCAATTCTCATGCGTTGAACATGAGTACAGCTAAAAGGTCTCGGTCACCAATAAACATCACTGCAAAAGACCATGCAAAACAATTTTGAGCAATCGCAATTTCTCCAATTCAAATAGTTTCCTGCAAAAAACCCTACAAAAACTCAGCAAACTGAATTGCAAATTTAAAAAAAAAGCGGCATTAAAATCAAGCATTTTTGTCCACAACAATCACTAAAAACCTCGTGAAATCCTGTACGGCCTGTGTAATAAACATTTTATATATACATATATTTCACTAACTTTTAGGATTTAACATTTTTTAGATTTTACTTTTCCATTTTTATGTTTATTTTCCTTTCTTGAAAAAAAACAAAAAACTTTTACTTTGTCAAATTCTTTTCAATTTCTTGTTTTCCATTTCTTTCTTTCTGAAACATGATCACTCCATGACCAGGGTGTTAGCGAGGTGATCCATGTACTGATTTCTCAAAACAGTCAGGAAATCAATATGGTAATAAAAATGTTAAATGTTAAATAGTTTACGTTAACTATACTAGTGATGATGCTGGCTAATAAATACAATCACAATAATTGCATTTAATTGGGAAGAAATAATATTTTTCCTATCCACCTGGGAAACAGTTGTGAGCAATGACGAGGAGGGCGTGGCCAAAGCTGAGCTGAAGAGAAACCAGGAAGTACCCATCATCTACTAGGATGAAGTCTAATGAACTTTCCTGCATTTATTAACATTTGTAAAATATATATATATATATATATATATATATATATATATATATATATATATATATATATATATATATATATATATATATATATATATCTTGCTTTCAGAATAATTGCTTCAGTCATGAAACAGAGAGAAAATAGTTTACATTGAATCCGGTGTTACAGCTGAAGACCTGCTGTTATACCTGATGTAAAAATGTGCAAATGTCAGCTGATTTACAGGTGTGTTGTGATCCAGCTTCACTTTGCACTCGCTTTTATGCAAACGAGCCGTCAGCAAGCATACATGTCAGATCGTGACATGTCAGGTGTTGAGCTTTATACAAGAACATCTTTACCTTGCGGTAGGATTTATATCCCATAGATTATCTACACAATCAAAGGAAAGAGTACAGGAATGGCTGCTTTTGGCACTCCAGAATCATTAATATTGTTCATAATGACTATCATTAGCTACATATTTCATGTATAATTACATGTGTGGCCTACGCGGAGCATGACCTTCCTGTTACAATGCAATTAACACTGATTGTCTGGGGAAAAGATGAAGAAAGAAGGAGATCAATAAAGGCCTGCGATGTTTAACTTACTGGACAAATGGAGGTTAAATTTGTTTTTAAAAAAATGAACAAATGTATTTTAAAGTAGCAAAAAATAGCTCCTTGTCACAGAGAAGTTGCAGTGATCCTCAGGTCAGTATGTTTTGGGACAAATTCACCAAATTAGCAATACAATCATGTAACATCTTTTCTGCATTACTGAAATATATATAAATATATATAAAATTTATGTAACAACATCAATGCATGTTTTCTTTTATGAGATATCGTGATCTAGTTGTGGATGACAAGCTATGGTCTATTGTGGTTCTTTTCTTGTGAATGTCAGCAACAAGTCTTTCATTTTTTAAAATATGTTTTTACTTGTGGGTTTTTCTTCAAGTAAAAATTTAATTTGCCAATAAATTGCTGTTCCTTATTTGAAGCATGTGCATTATTACACTAATATTATGCATACAATCAACAGAAAATGTAATAAAATCATTAATGATTGTGATGAACAATTAACAAGCAGCCACAATTTCATAACTGTGACAGGACTATTACAAAACAAACAAAAGAACAAAGATTAGACATAGACAAACATTTCTTCTTCTTCTTCTTCTTCTTCTCCTTCTCCTTATTATTATTACACCTTGTGTATTATTACACATTGTGTATCATTATTGTATATTATTACATAAGAATTGCACTTTGGTGCGTGCTTAATCCAAATGGTATCATGTTATGCTCATCATCGTCATTATTGTCTCTTGATGTCGAATCCTTTAACAAGAAGTCACTGTTTTGGAAAACTGATGGAGAAAGGATGAAGATGATACTGATAGAGTTCATGTGTTGGACCGAGTGCTACCAAGGTGTGTCCGTATCTGCATGAGCAGACAATGCAGGACTCTATCTGGACACCCAGAAGACCATGTGTGGGTTCGGAGGACGCTGGCCAGATGAGCCTCCCTCTCATTCTTTCTCTCGTTCGTTCGTTCTTTCTTTCTTCCAACCCACGCTATAAAAACATGTGCATTCCTGCCTCTCCCTGATCTTGGCACGTAACCCTCTGTGTGTGTTTTGGGAAAAGCCTCTGTCCAAAAACGATTCATACTTCACAAACCACCAGCTCGTTTTTTTGTTGTTTTTTTTTGCCCTGCTGCAAGCCTTTTTATTCATGACATCGTGGGAATTGGTTAAAAAAGGGAGGAAAAGTGCACATGGTTTTTTTTTTTTTTTTTTTTTTTTGCAGAGGGGATTTCAGCCAAACGATAGTCTCTAATGATAGACATATGATTCGAGAAAACATTTACATTTATTCCTATGGATGACACTTTGAATCATCGCATTTAATCATCCAGAGTGAGGGAGATTGCAAGCCATGCGCAGAGCAAAGCAGTGGAGGGTTAAGGGTCTTGCTCAAGAGCCCAACTGCAGCTCTGTGGTAGTGCTGGGATTTGATCTCACTAGAGAACCTTAAGAATAACACTTCTCTGAATTATGGCTGACATAAATGGATGTGCACACTCTTTAGGGTGGTTTGTTATAGGCGTATATAATGTTTTATCTTTCTACATGGCCAGGAATCATGTGACCAGTAAATTGATTCAAACACGAAAGACCCAAACATGGTCCTGTTTTCAATTAGCTGATATTTGAGTATATTTCATCAAAATGTTTTGATAAAGCATCGTTTTCAGGCATGGCAGTACTTTGGTGTCCGCTATCCACCATTTACAAATGATTAACATAAATAAAAAGGCATTTTTACAATTACCAAGGGGCCCTTGTGAATGTAAACTGAGTTTAAAATCCATTCTAAAATGTAAAAAATTATGAATACATCTCACTTCAACGATATCTTGAAAGACAAAAGATACTTTAAATCAAATAAGTGTTTAATACAATATAATTTGGAGCTGTCTCAATGTGATGCAGTGTGATTGATTTTGTTCATGCCATGCCTCCTTTACTTAGACATACAAGCACAGAAGCCACTCCCCCTTCTCTGGGTCTGAGGCAAAGAAGCCACTCCTCCTTCATTTAAAACTGAAGTCATGTAAATTTCTGGAAATATTGTACATTTCCAAATCTTCATACAGTATACTTGTTGGGACATTGTTAAGCAGCTTAATGTTTTTCATATTCACTAGGACTGACAGGCATAGAGGCCACGGCTCCTTCACTGGGACTGACAGGCATAGTGGCCACACCTCCTTCACTGGAACTGAAAAGCATAGAGGCCACACCTCCTTCACTGAGACTGACAGGCATAGAAGCCATGCCTCCTTCACTTGTACTGACAAGAGCAGAGGTCACACCACTTTGAATGGGACTAAAAGCTACAGAGACCATGCCCTTCCTCCCAGAAATGAGGCCCAGAGGCCACACCTCTTTGACTGAGACTAAGTCACAGAGACTACATCCTCCTCCCAATTAATTTAGAGACGCCTCTTTCACTGTCTGACAGGCACAGAGGCCACATCGTTCCCAATGTAGTAAACACAGAGGCCACAACGTCTTGACTGGAACTGAGGCACAGAGGGCAAACCTGTGTCACTGAGAATGACAGGCACAGAAGCTACACCTCATTGAATAGGACTGAGGCACAGAAGCCACAGTTTCACAGATGCTACATCTACTTCACTGGGACTGAGGTCTAGAGTCCACACCCTCCTCGTAGGAATGAGGGAGGACAGAGCTTTACATATGCCATGTCTTCTTCACTGGAACTGACAGGAACAAAGGCCACACTCACCTACTGCAGAATGAGGCACTGAGGCCAAACCTCCTTCACTGAAAGTGAATGGCACAGAGACCACATCTTCAGTGGAACTGACAGGCACAGAGACCACCTCCTACATTAAGACTAACAGGCATAGAAGCCATACCTTCTTAACTAGAACTGACTTGTACAGAGGCCCTACCCGCAACTCTACAACAAAGTTATGAACTGTCACCCAAATTTAACAATTCAAACCTTTATATATAGAATTAATGTTTTAAAAGTTTGTAACTTTTAGATTGTGTCTTTATGCTAATCCTGCTAACCAGTAGTCCTGATCCGAATACACATGCACATTAACGGTGTAATTGTAAGCGAGTGAACAGCCAAACATCCCTGCAGGCGTGCACATGACATCACCAAAGCACTTATTTACTTATTACGCTGTACACTTATTAGTTATTACATCGAAGCTGAGCACCTGATATGCAAACAAACACACTGCGTACATAACAACCGCGTTAATGAGTTTCCCGCCAGCACGCCGTGCTCTCTACACACCATGCACATAATGTGCTTCAAAAGAATACAATTATGCATGTGATAGTGAAGCCTGACTCTTATTTGTCCTACCTCTCTCCATCTTAATCACCTCGCTGATGAGGGTTCTCTCATTATTAGCACTGTGCCGTGTTTGTATTTTCGGCACACACTCCTCGCAAGAGAATATTTTTTCCAGCAGAAGTCCCTCAGGGTGATTGTGAGGCCGAACTTTGGGTTCTGCATGACAAGCAGAAATAAATAAGTAGCCTTTTAAATTAGTAAATAAGTCATAAGTGCTTTAGTGATGTCATAGGAGCCAACTGGCCAGATTAGGCCTTTTTTTTTATATCTATATTTATATAAAACTATTTCCCCTTTACCCCAAATGTACTTGATCAGCCAAGACGTGTTTGGCCAAGACATTTGCCTCTAGTTTTGCACTGGAGCTATGATTCAACAATGGTATTTTTGTGTTCTTCAATAAGTTTCATAATCGTATTTGTTTTGAAATAAACTTTTTTCCACAATGGGATGTAGAGTCCATATTTACAAATTTAAATTTAAAATAAAACTATATTTTACTGTATGTCCAAGTGGCTTTCAGTACAACTTCGCTTTCAAACTTTGTGTGGCCTAGGAGGAAGCATGATACCAAACCCTGCTAAGTAAAAATGAGATTCTAGTTGTCCAAGATGGCCGCCAAAATAAGTCACATCTGCCCATCAGTTATTCCATGAGAAAAGAGAAAACATCAGGCCAAAACTAAAGTTTTGGTTCCCATCATTTGTCTTGGGTATGAATATTCATAAACAAGAACTGAATGATTGTGCTAAGCAGTTATGGCAGATTTCAAGCCTTCATGTCTACATTTCTCCTGATCTTACTGTATAATCAAAACCCAGAGCTCTCCTCAAACGACTTTAAAATGTGCACCTTGACAACGCGGTGTGTTCATGCACTAAAAAAATTAGCGATGGAGTGGAAATTGTTCCATTTTAATTGTAAAAAGAGTGTAAGGGACATTTCGGGCCCAATTTGCATGGCGTGAATATGCAGCGAGGAAAAGAGGAAGTGATCTCACTAAGTGATTTCAACGCTGTCAAATTAATCTGAGCGCTAGTTTTTCGTTTAGTTAGCATCAAAACAGCATCGACTTTAACGTTCCATATGGGGGTCTGACACCAGTACGGCTGGAGACAGATGTTTCCCTGCCGTCGTGTCATTATCGATGCAAATTTATTCATTAAACAATTTAATTGTGCTGATGATTGACGGCCGACCAGCGTTATTACAGGGGAAACATTACTAATAATACGTTAGTCTTATTAACTCAGTGTGCAAGCAATATGTAGAGCTGTGTTTATATAGATTAACCTCTGCTAATGTAGCACTACAGGCCCGCAGAGCACACGAGTGGGCGCTTTCATCCAACAAAGCACTTTTATTACTTTACAGGCTTTAGAAAGACGATGTTAAATGATTACGAGTCCCCGTCGAGACTCGACCCCTGACTGATCCAACAAGGCAGTATAGGACTGGATTATTCTTCAGAAAATAAAATCCCTTACAAAGAAAAGTGAACAAAGAAGGTAGTGGATGTTCAATGAACCACTTTTTATAGCTCATTTGATCTGTGTGTTGAGGTTGTGATGCTGAACAACAGATACTTGATAAAATGATAACCAAGATCGTGTTCACATTTACAGTGTTTAGTCTGTTTGAATGGAACTGGTGTGATCTCCATCTCAGTGTAGTTCTTTAGGCAGGTGAGGTGGTGGGGAAACAAAACGACTGGTCTGAGAGCATGTAAACGAGGTGGTCTTGTTGCGCTTCCAAAAGAATTCTAGCTCAGTCAGAAAGCGATTCGATTCTGAATCAACTCACCTGCAGGAAGTGACTCAAACATGAAAGAGAAAGTAACCAAAGGTAACTGAAATTACCATTGGACGAATGTTTGTGAAAAGGTCACTTAACTGTTTTAGAAAGAGTCACTTATGCGCACTTACTGTACGTCATCTGAAGCCTTCCCAGTGGTCCAAAAATATCTAATGTAGCTCATTACAGACTTCAAAATTCACTACATAGATTTGATACAAATACCTTTACACACCTTTACAGACAAGTTGTTTAGCAATCCGATACTATTTTTGATTTTGCTTGTTTTTCTGTTTTCTTGCTGTACTTTAATGACTCATAAATAGCTTGGGGATTAGCATAATTCAGTTAACATTAAGAATAGTTACGGTTAGCATCATGAATGAGGAGCTTTCAACTTCATTCATATTAAATCTAATTAAACTGCACTTATTATTTAGAATTCCTGTGGATTTGGTGTGAGATTGGATTTAATATTAAATTTACCAGAATGATTAAAAACAAAAAACAAACAACAACAGCAACAAACAAACCCTAAAACCCTGCACTCTTAAGAGTTCTCCAGTTGCAGAAACCCTTAAAGTTTCCATGTAGAATCATATACCGGTGTTCCAAGGTTTCCAAGAACCCTAACTGATCTAAGAAACCATTAAAGAACCATCAAACAACCCTTTTTTCATGTTACAGTGTGTCAGGAATGACGTGTCTTGCTTTGTTGTTCCTGCCTTTTTGACCCTTTCAGCTTTGGGGAGTCCTGCTCGAGGATGTTGTTTTAGCCTCTTTAGCACTCCAGCGCTGTTTGCCTTTGCCACCCTCTGAGTGAGAAATGGTCCTGGACAGGAAATGGAGAGCGTGTCATTCAGGAAGTGCAGGTTTCTGACTTCTGGTCATGATAATAGTGACCTGATTCTCTCATCTCCCTCTCTTTCCCTGACTTGCACTAGATCACTACAAGAAACAGATTGTATATAGAGTATTCTCTGTATAGCCTTTGTTCTATACATGTACAGGATTCGACTAGCCCTTTTAGGAGTGATTAGCTTGTTTGGCGTGTTGCTACAATGATATTTCATGTAAACATTTCTGTCAGAAATGTGCAATAAGCTCATACCCTCTCTGTTCTAGCTAGAACAGTTAGCATAAAGTTTTCCACAGCAAGAGTAGTTAGCATCAAGGGGACAGGGGACAATAATTTTGAAAGTAACACTGAATTACATGGACTGATAATATGGTTAGCACAGAAAACATTTCTTTAAAATAGTGGCTAATGGTGAATACTTGTGAACAAGAACTGATTAGCATGGATTAAGCTAGCTTTTCCTTATTTTTAGGAATGTTATCATCAGTCTTTTCCAGGTAGAGTATTTCTTTAAGATTGCCATATATATAGCCTGATGCCTTTTCCACATTTTGCAATACACTTCCTGTAAGTCGTCTCTCCCATCTTACGACCTAGCTGACAGCTCTTGATCCTCTAAATATGTTCATGTGCAGTTTATTGCGCCCTGGGAGTTTGGAGGAACACGGTAATATATCAGTTACCTTGGCCGTCTCCCTGAGCAAACATGGACAAGATAAGTTTTGATGCTCCACGGTATATTAGGTAGCTTTGAGTGGTGGCCATGTTTGCCTCCGAAGACGAGCCGGGTTGTCCCGCTGATCTCCACCGGGTAGCTAATGTTTCTAATGTTTTGCTCGGCCCAGAGGAGTGCAAGAGCGATGAGTCCTTCCATCACTTACCTCTGAAATATGGAACCGCTTCACCGCTGCATACCAGCAATAAAATCTTTATTTCATATCCAGATGGCGGCTATCCTGTGGTACTTTATGGCTTGAGATGCTAGCGAGTAGCACGTTGCGGGATTGGAATGAGGATGAGGAACTTGTACATGAAGAGGGTGCTACACAAAGTGCACCGGAGCCAGGTTACATTTACATTTTATGGCATTTGGCAGACGACCTTATCATTTGGCAGACGACTTACATTTAACTCACTTATACAACGGAGCAATTGCAGGTTAAGGGCCTTGCTCAAGGGCCCAACAATGGTAGCTTGACAGTGCTGGGGATTGAACTCCTGACCTTCTGACCAGTAACCCAGAGCCATTAACCACTGAGCCACCACTGCCCCAGGTTAGAGGTGGTGCATGCCTGCATGAGATGGTGTTTGTGGTTTTCCTTAAAAATTGCAAATATTTAATTCAAACACCTGTAAATTATGTTGTCTAATTGTTAGAATTAGCATATTATTAACAGAGCAGATTATTACAGTGAAAGAGGTGTGGCCATTGTATGTGCCAGTCTTAATTAAGGAGGCATGGCCTGTCATTGTCAGTGAAGGAAGCGTGGCCTCTGTGCCTGTCAGTGTCAGTGAAAGATGCGTGGCCTCTGTGCCTGTCAGTGTCAGTGAAGGAAGCATGGCCTCTGTGCCTACCAGTGTCAGTGAAAGATGCGTGGCCTCTGTGCCTGTCAGTGACAGTGAAGGAAGCGTGGCCTCTGTGCCTGTCAGTGTCAGTGAAAGAAGCGTGGAGTCTGTACCTGTCAGTGTCAGTGAAAGAAGCGTAGCCTCTGTGCCTGTCAGTGTCAGTGAAAGAAGCGTGGAGTCTGTGCCTGTCAGTGTCAGTGAAAGAAGCGTGGCCTCTGTGCCTGTCAGTGTCAGTGAAGGAAGCATGGCCTCTGTGCCTACCAGTGTCAGTGAAAGAAGCGTGGCCTCTGTGCCTGTCAGTGTCAGTGAAAGAAGCGTGGCCTCTGTGCCTGTCAGTGTCAGTGCAGGAAGCGTGGCCTCTGTTTTTGTCACACTCTCTGAAGGAGGTGTGGCTTCTATGCATGTCAAACCCTGCAAAGGGGGCGTGGCCTGCTTGTGTCAACCCACTTAAGCCTGAAACAACCAGTGGAACTGTAATAACTGATAGTAAGCTAAAAAAAAAAGGGCAGATAAAGAAAGAAACAGCCAACACTTGTAGAAATACAAAAACAATATTGGAAGTATTACATCATAATGCGTTGGTACAGAATCTTAAATATTGATTACTTCGGGTGTGAATCTCTGGTGTGAATTTTTTCCACACATGGTGCTGTAATCGTGTTTTTCTTGCGTGTTCATGCTGGTGGGTTTGTGTTTGATCAGTTACACGAGTCCTGCTCCCTTTTTCCCAAATCTTACTCTCTCTCTCTCTCTCTCTCTCTCTCACACACACACACACGCATTGCTTCCTTCGGGCTGTTTGGACCGACGCTTTTCTTTCAGTTGGTCTGCGTCTATTTGTCTCTCTCTCTCACCCCCCAAAGCTGTTTTATTAATAAGTGCACCCTTCATAAACAATACAGTTTCTGACACATATTGTGCTCGGCTATTTCATCACTGCGAGATTTCATCAGCGTCTCTTGATTGCGTGTTTGCTGTGCAACACACTTGTCAGTTTTGTAGCCAGGAGGGGGGTTTCTTCTTTCTCGTACTGCTGCAAACAAGAAAAATGTTCTTGTTCTCAGAGAAGGTTTCAGAAAGAGAGCGAGTGTATAGCTGAGGACGGGTGAGCCAGCGTTAGTGCCAGCTACTACCTGATTGATTCATTTAGAAAAGTGTGTGAAATCCAGTCGTAATGAACGTGAATGAGGTGGATTAGACTCACCGGTCACTTTATTAGGAACACCTGTACACCTGCTGATTGAAACAATGATCTAATCGAATCTTTTTCCCCAGTTAGTTCCAAAACTCCTCCTCAAGGTTCTGTGTGTTGCGGATGCTTTTCTGCTCGGCACGGATGTAAATATGTAAATATAATGGATGGTTATACGATGGCGTTACCATAGCCTTCCTGTCAGTTCCACTCAGTTTGGGGCACACGGTGGCTTAGTGGTTAGCACGTTCACCTCACACTGCCAGGGTTGGGTTGGGGGTTCGATTCCCACTGCTGTGTATGTGCGGAGTTTGCATGTTCTCCCCGGGCTGCCGGCCTTTCCTCCGGGTACTCTGGTTTCCTCCCCCAGTCCAAAGACATGCATGGTAGGTTGATTGGCATGTCTAAAGTGTCCGTAGTGTATGAATGGGTGTGAATGTGTATGTGATTGTGCCCTGCGATGGATTGGCACCCTGTCCAGGGTGTACCCCACCTTGTGCCCCATGCTCCCTGGGATAGGCTCCAGGATCCCCATGACCCTGAAAAGGATAAGCGGTATAGAAGGTGGATGGAACTGTTCTGTTTGGTATTCAGAGGAAACACGGCATGCTAATATCCATACTGAGAGCAACAGAGAGAAAGAGAGTAAAAGAAGTGCGGTGTCTTAACGAAGTGCCCGGTGTCTCTCTCGTCCCTGTCTTAATTGCCGCAGGAAGCAAGTTGAGAGGATTTGTCGCATGTCTGTGCGACTGCTGCAAGAGCTGATCACACAAAAGCATGCCTGTCGCTCGAGCCCTTTTATTCTGTCGTTTCAGAGAAGAAGAAAGCTTAGTTTGTTTCTTTCCTTTTCTGGTAGCAGCCATTAAACATATGCTTAACCCAGCGCACGAGTTAGGGATGTAGCTACAGTAAACATGTTAATCAAATACAAATACCAATATGAGATATTGGTTAATTTGTTTGCTTGTTGTCAGCTATAAACAACAGTTCACTGATTGCAAGAAATACTTTGTTGTTTTTAAACACTTCCCACTTCAATTCAAATTTCTAGCTTCATTTTTTGCCTTTTCAGTCCAGATACCCTGATGAACAGAACTGTGGTGTTAATTACTATGCTAATTCAGTTATGCTTACACCTGTGAGCTTAGTGCAACAGGCTAATAAACAGAGTTCGAATGCTAGCACCAGCTATAACACCATGGCCCACTGTGTGTTATTCCTTTCATACAGTAATCATCCTGAATGAGCAACTGGTGGCGTCCTACTTTCACGTTTATGTCATGTCTCCGAGTGAGGAAGAGCGCTAGCATGCATAGTATCACTAGCTGATATCCGCAGTCCTATACATCTGGTCCGTCGTCTTCGGTTCCCACAGCTCAATCGAAACATTACTGCAGTCACTTCAGGGTGTATTACTACCTGTTCGTGTGTTTACTACCTGTATTTACTGCTCTGGCTTTTCAGCCGTCACACGGCGAACGGAAAGTTCAACATTCCCACTCTGTGATACTCAGGAATCCTCTCCACAGGACTCCCAGCATAATAAATCAGAATTATGGAATAATAACTCGCCTGGGCTTTTTGTCTTGATTCTTTGTCTTCCTAAAGAAAAAGGCTTTTCTGAAAATAATGGCACATCCCAGGCAAAAACAGGAACATCCTCATGGAAATCGGATTCAGATTTCCATCCCAGGTTCCCAGAACACCTGTTTTAGGGCCCTTCTGAATGTTGGCACTGGAGGAAGCTGCAGTTCTCTGGGAGCGTTTCTGTTTTTCTCGTACAGCTTTCCAGGATGGTTTTATTCTTCACTCAGAGACAGTAGATGATGATGGCGGTGGATTTTAGGTTATTACAGAAAATGGCATTTTATTTGAGGAAATTTATTTGATTTTAATTTCATGCACATATGATCACAGAAGATTAGAATGCGGATAAAAAAAAATATATATTTAAGCATTTAGTAAAATATTATTATTATACGTCAGGATCTTTGACCTGTAATGATTCATTCATGTTGTGATTGTACTACATTTGTCCAAGTCAAGAAATAAAATTGAAGAAATAGTTTGTTTGTTTGTTTGCTTTTTCCAATACAGAACCTGGAATATTTTCAAATCTATGCATGTAAGAAAATGTTGAATTTTTTTATTTGAAAAAAAAAATTGTTTTTTTTTTTTTACACAAATATTATTTAATTTACTTTTTTTTTCTATTTTATTTCACGTTATATATTTCACATCATGTTTAAAATGCTAAATTTGTAAAAGCATATTTTACAGCTCCGTTAGTCATTTTAAAGCCTTAAAAATGAAAAGAATAGTTTCATCCAGCTTAATAAATAAAGCGGAAGAAAAAAAAATGTAAAGAAGCAATGAATTTGTTAAGATTTTTGTTCTCATGTCCTGATGTATTGTATTGGAGAAACAGTTCGGTTCACCCATCTTTTTCATGAAACTCTTGTTAGATGAAAAGAATAAAAAATAAAAATAAAATACTCAGTGTTGTTGCTGGCTTTAAACGTGTCCACAATGAGATAAGAAAGAAAGGGAGCACAAACTTTACAAACTTTTAGATAAATTTCAACTCTATCGTATCATGGATTTTCAGCACACGTGTCCATGCAGCTACTTGACTAATAAAGTTGCCCTTCTGTGGGTGTGCTGAAAAATTCCTCAACTTTCCGAGGCTGCGGGTTAATTGCCGATGAACGGCATCCAGCGAATGCCGCTCCCTTCCCATAATGCCCAGGGACACACTACGAACTCCCGCCAACGAAGGCCCAAGCATTAGCACCGCTAATGACCCTGGAACCCTTCCATCCGGCCTTGGACAGGGAGAGATTCTCGCGTTTTATGATTTTTTCCCCTCTATCTACACTCCTTTTTGCTGATTTTTGTTCCAGCGTCGCCTCTGAAGTAGGCAACGGAGAAATGCAAAGCCCACGCTTCATCATTTCCTCTTTTTTTATATACTGATGAGGCAAAACCCAGAATCGACTGGGGAAAAGCATGGGATTAATGTACGAGTGAAGACCTGTGTTGCTCTTTTTAAAACAGGAAGTTGAAAAAAACCCATCCCCTTCAATTAGGATAGGACGTTGGATCAAAGTGGGAAATGAGGGGGAAGCAATCACACACCCGAGTGTGTGTGTGTGTGTGTGTGTGTGTGTGTGTGTGTGTGTGTGTGTGTGTGGGAATGTAAGTCGGTGTGTGAAAAACAAATGCTGAGACTTGCAGCGATTAGCGTGGGCTTACAATGAGTCAAAACAACTAGGCAGGCCACCTAATCAAAAACAGTGTGCCCCACCTCTGGGTGTGTGTGTGTGTGTGTGTGTGTGTGTGTGTGTGTGTGTGTTGGGTCAGGCCTGTTGGGATTACAGTTTTAAACAAGAGGGTTGATTCACTAAACATCCTGTCTTTTGAGTGTGGGATTTGATCCTCTTCTGATGTGATTATGCACTGTTTATAACTGCTTATAACCTCTCACAGCATTTACTGCTTATAGCCTGTCATAGCTCTTCATAGCTCCTACTGTTTATATCCTTTCATAACACTTACTGCTTACAGCCCTTCATTGCTTTTCATAGCTCCTACTGCTTATATTCTCTCATAGCTCTTCATAGCTCCTACTGCTTATATTCTCTCATAGCGCTTCATAGCTCCTACTGCTTATATCCTCTTATAGCTCTTCATAGCTCCTACTGTTTATATCCTTTCATAACACTTACTGCTTACAGCCCTTCATTGCTTTTCATAGCTCCTACTGCTTATATTCTCTCATAGCACTTCATAGCTCCTACTGCTTATATTCTCTCATAGTGCTTCATAGCTCCTACTGCTTATATCCTTATAGCACTTCATAGCTCCTACTGCTTATATTCTCTCATAGTGCTTCATAGCTCCTACTGCTTATATCCTTATAGCGCTTCATAGCTCCTACTGCTTATATCCTTATAGCTCTTCATAGCTCCTACTGCTTATATTCTCTCATAGCGCTTCATAGCTCCTACTGCTTATATCCTCTTATAGCTCTTCATAGCTCCTACTGTTTATATCCTTTCATAACACTTACTGCTTACAGCCCTTCATTGCTTTTCATAGCTCCTACTGCTTATATCCTCTCATAGCGCTTCATAGCAACTACTGCTTATATTCTCTCATAGCGCTTCATAGCTCCTACTGCTTATATCCTCTCATAGCGCTTCATAGCTCCTACTGCTTATATTCTCTCATAGCGCTTCATAGCTCCTACTGCTTATATCCTCTTATAGCTCTTCATAGCTCTTACTGCTTATATCCTCTCATCACTCTTCATAGCTCCTACTGCTTATAGCCTGTCATAGCTCTTCATAGCTCCTACTGTTTATATCCTTTCATAACACTTACTGCTTACAGCCCTTCATTGCTTTTCATAGCTCCTACTGCTTATATTCTCTCATAGCGCTTCATAGCTCCTACTGCTTATATTCTCTCATAGTGCTTCATAGCTCCTACTGCTTATATTCTCTCATAGCGCTTCATAGCTCCTACTGCTTATATTCTCTCATAGCGCTTCATAGCTCCTACTGCTTATATCCTTATAGCGCTTCATAGCTCCTACTGCTTATATCCTCTCATAGCTCTTCATAGCTCTTACTGCTTATATCCTCTCATAGCTCTTCATAGCTCTTACTGCTTATATCCTCTCATAGCTCTTTATAGCTCCTACTACCGTCATAGGTCTTACTGCTTATAACAATTCATAGGTTTTATTTTTAGGCTTTATATTTATTATTATCATCCTACTTATAACTTGTTCTAGTTCATACTGCTTATGACCCTTCTTAGCTCTTATTGCTTATAATCAAGCAAAGCTCTTACAGTTTATAAACATTCATAGCACTTACTACTCTTATGTAATGCAGTCACCATGTTGAGCATTAGACACTGCCCAATTCACATTTTAAACAACGTTTTGTCTATAATCAGAGTAGTGTTATGAAGTGTTATAACGTGATAACAAATATTCACATGTACAGGAAATAATAATCAACTGAAGAACTTCCACAGATTTACAACAGATTTACAGTCTTCACAGATTTACAACCTAAGGTTCCAAAGATTAATAGAACAATTAAATATACTCAAATTTAAAAAAAATTAGGAAACAGTGAGTGAAGCTCTCATCCATCTAACACCTCATCCGAACTCCCGGGTGGAGAAGATTAAAGAGAGAAGTAAACAGAATGCTTGGCTGCTCTCTCTCTCTCTCTCTCTCTCTCTCTCTCTCTCTCTCTCTCTCTCTCTCTCTCTCTCTATCTATCTCCAGGACACGCACTATTACACCGACACCTGTGCATAACATGTGGAACTTAATGTCTTTCCATTTGCCATTTGTTTCCTCTTAAACAAGGCAGCAGCGCTCGGGGAACAGCATCTGTGCTTCACACTCAGCCGAGCAGTCGCTACCTCAAACGTAACGCTGGTGTGTGGCGACCATGTTGGAGCCAGTGCAGTAACCAGCGCTCAAGCTCAAACCCTGGGCCCTGGAGATGTGAGACACCAACATCAGCCACTGCACCGCCATGAAACTCATCATTCATTTATTGTTTCAACATTTCTGTAAAAAAAAATTGAGAATGCCAGACTGACACCAAAGGTCACGCCTCCTTCACTAAGACTGACACACAGACACCAGTGGCCACACCTCCTTCACTAAGACTGACACACAGACACCAGTGGCCACACCTCCTTCACTAAGACTGACACACAGACACCAGTGGCCACACCTCCTTCACTAAGACTGACACACAGACACCAAAGGCCACACCTCCTTCTCTGAGACTGATGCATAGAGACTCCAGTAGCCACACCTTCTTCTCTAAGACTGATACACTGACACCAGAAGCCACGCCTCCTTCACGAATACTGACACACAGACACCAGAGGCCACACCTCCTTCTCTACGACTGACACACTGACACCAGAAGCCACGCCTCCTTCATGAATACTGACACACAGACACCAGAGGCCACACCTCCTTCACTGGAACTGACCACGCCTTATTGTTTTAATACGTGATGGAAATACATTTTTGGAATAAATGATCACATAATGAGGGTGCCTACTTTCTTCCTTTCTTTCTTTCCATCTTTTACATGCCTCAATTAATTTCTCTTCCTCTTTCCACCTCTCTCTCCCTTCTCCCCTGTTCTGCGCCTCCTCTTTTTTCTCTCTTTTTTTTGTCGTGTCCTCTTTCTCTCTCTTCCTTCTCTCTACCCATCACTCTTGACAACTTCTCTCTCTTTATCATATATTTCCATCTCTCTTATTCCCTCTTTCTTGCTAATTCTCATGTTCTATCTTTCTCTTCTTTTTTTACCATAACAAGTGATATAATTAGTAGTTAGGACACATTTCAAAATTGCTGTATATTCACTATGAATACTGACTACATAGGGTAAAACACAGCAGCTGTGTGGACACTACACAGTGCACTGTAGCTATATTTGTCCTACAGTCCTAGGAGTTTAATAAGAGTGTTTATAGTGTGTGTGTGTGTGTGTGTGTGTGTGTGTGTGTGTGTGTGTGTGTGTGTGTAAATTAGCCCATGGTGGCCACTTCCTGTTTTTTGAGAGCTTGGACAAATATGACATGTCTGGTTTTATGTTTCTTCTTTTCCCCTCCTTTGTTTTTTTTGTCTGTCCTTCTGTCTTTTACATCCCTCAATTCACCTCTCTCTCTCTCTCTTTCCCTCACTCTCTCTCTCTCTCTATGTCTCTCTCTCTCTTTCACTCACTCTATCCTTTTAACTCATTCTTTCTCTTCCTTCTGTTGTTCAACCTCTTCTCTTTCATCTAGCAATTTCTTTTTCTTGTCCTCTTTCTCTTTCTCCATTCTCTCTATCCATCATTCTCATCTCTCACCTCTCTCTCTTTTACCCCCACACTATCCCTCTATCCTAAAATAGATCCCCCCGTCTCTATTACACTTCTTTCTCTCCTGTCCCCCTCTCTCCTCTTTTCTATCTCGCTGTCTCTCACTCATTCTTCTCTCATGCTCTATCTCTCTCTTTCTCCATCACCATATAGCTGCACCATCTTCCCTTTCTCTCTTTAGTTCCTCTCCCCAATTGGTCTCACACTCATCCTCGCTCCATCCATTTTCTCCTCTCTCATTTTGTCTCTCCTTACATTCCTCCTCTTCCCATTCTTAATCTTTGTCTCAATCTCATTTCTCTCTCTTTCCTTTGTTTAATTTTCATTCTACCCTCTTTTTCCCTGTCTGTCCTCACTTCATCTGTCCATCCTCTCTCTCCCTCTCTCTCACACACACACTCCACTTTCTCTCTCTCTCTCTCTCTCTCTCTCTCTACTCACACCCTCTCTCCATTCATTAGCTGTCTGTCTCACTCTCATTGTCTATCATTCCCTCTCTCCCAGTTTCACTACACATCTCTTACTCTATCACTTTCTTTATTCTCTCTCTTTTGCTTTCACTCTCCCTCGTTCTTGTCACTCTTCCTTCTCTCTTATGCATCCTCTCTCTACCCTCTTCTCTATCCCTCATCCTTTTTCTAATTCTTCCTCTCTTTTGTACTCTGCTGCATACATTCTCTTTCTCCCTCTCTGCACACTCTATGTCTCTCGCTCCCTTTATCTATCCATTACACCTTACCCCTCTCCTCCCTCAATTTCCCACCTTACACTCTCTTTCTACCCCTTTATTCACTTTCTCTCCTCACTTCTCCATCCTCGCTCCATCTCACTCTTCTCTATTGTTCTATTACTCTCTCGCTCTCCGTGTCTTTCTCTCTGATCTCCCTTTCCATCGATCTCTTTTCTCTCATTCTCTCTTATAGACATTCTTTCTTTTCCTTTTCTGTTCTCTCTTTTTGATTGATCCCTCTCTCATTTCTAGTTCTTCCACTCCTTTGTTATATCTCTTTTACTATTCACACTATCTCTAACTGTCTCTCTCGTTCTCTCTCTCGCTGCACTCTCTATTTCTGTCACTCACCCTCCTCCTTTTCTCTTTCCTTTCTTCCTATAACACCTTGCTCCTCTCCTCCCTTTATTTCACTCTCACCACACACTCTTTCTACCTCCTTTATTCACTCTCTCTCTCTCTCTCTCTCTCACTCACACACACACACCTCACTCTCTCTCCCTTGCTCGCTCGCTCACCCCCTCCCTCGCTCTTCACAAACACGCCCGCGACCGTGCCCTTTCCTCTTCAAACTAATTACCTCGGCTACCTTGTACCCGAGCCCCCGCGGGACGCTAACAACTGTCAGAGCCGTATTATTTTTGAAATTTAAACAATCATCTTACGCGCGGCGCGGCTAAGATCCCGGCCTTTTCGGCGGCTTCGACCTTCAGTAATTAATACCCCAGGGCCCATTATTGGCAAAGCCTTTATCCTCTGGGCCGAGGAGCCTCGAACCCGCTAATTACGGCCAAGCAGCTAATCTCGCCGCCGCGCTGATTGACAGCTACACCTATTCTACTAATTGCCTGTTGCAGACAACACCTGGTGAAGCACGGTGTCTGGGGAGGCAGGAGCACTCCGAAAACTCCCATCAGCCTCGTGGGAAGAGCAGCCAGAGTTTTTTTAGATACACACAGAGAGAATCAGTGGTGTGTGTGTGTGTGTGTGTGTGTGTGTGTGTGTGTGTGTGTGTGTGTGTGTGTGTTGTGGTTACTGGGGTGTGTACATGCTTCATGCAAGCACACACACAGGCTGTGTAGGTATAATGTTTTAGAGGTGTGTGTTTTCTCAAGTGTGTGTGTGTGTGTGTGTATTTGTATGTATGTGTATGTACATGTATTGTCGTGTGTGTGTGTGTGTGTGTGTGTGTGTGTGTGTGTGTGTGTATGCTCACTGGTGTGTGTGTTTTTGTAGAATGTGTATGCTCACTGGTGTGTGTGTGTGTTTGTAGAATGTGTGTTCTGACTGGTTGTGTGTGTGTGTGTGTGTGTGTCTGTGTAGAATGTGTATGCTCACTGTTGTGTGTGTTTGTAGAATTTGTCTGTGTGTGTGTGTGTGTGTGTAGAATGTGTATGCTCACTGGTGTGTGTGTGTGTGTGTATGTGTGCATATAAAGTGTGTGTGCTCACTGGTGTGTGCATGCATGTAGAGTGTGTGTGTATGTAGAGTGTGTGCTCACTGGTGTGTGTCTGTGTGTCTGTGTGTGTGTGTGTGTGTGTGTTTTTCTGTGTGTGTGTGTGTAGAATGTGTATGCTCACTGGTGTGTGTGTGTGTTTGTGTATGTAGAGTGTGTGTGCTTACTGGTGTGTGTTTGTGTGTGTAGAGTGTGTGTGCTTACTGGTGTGTGTTTGTGTGTGTGAAAGCGTGTGCTCACTGTTGTCTGTGTGTGTGTGTGTGTGTGTGTGTGTGTGTATGTGTATGTGAGCGTGTGCTCACTGGTGTGTGTGTGTGTTTGTAGAGTGTATGTAGAGTGTGAGTGTGTGTGTGTGTGTGTGTGTGTGTGTGTGTGTGTGTGTGTGTGTGTGTGTGTGTGTGTGTGTGTGTGTGTTTTAAGCCATGTTCTGTAGCTGGACCTCAAGAAAGTTTCAGTATAAACCCATGGACTAGACACGTTGAGAAGTAAATGCATGTCTATGAGAAATAACACAAACACTTTAGAGTTTTTTTTGTTTTTTTTAAACTTGACTACAAGCGTCTAAAGTAACACAGCTTCTCAGTAAAATGTCTCCAAATGTCCTTACCGAATTGAAAGAAGAAAAAAAAATCGGAATGTTATTTCTAAATGTCATTTGGATCGTCCTCAGTCAGATTAATGTGATTTCTCATGGGCTTGGAATCAGTCCAGATGCAGAAAGATTATATTAATTACAGCTCCATGTCACACACTTAAACAGTCTTACAAAAATCCAACCAAGTTTCCTTGTTTTACTGCGCAGCCTCGGAGCTCCTCGACGACTCCAAATCGATCATCACAGGCTCGGTGAAGCATCAAGGCAGCGTTACTGCGCTTTAATTAGAGAACACGGGAGCAGATACTCCACATCACCTGGCCGGCGACCCTGCAAAGCGTGAAAAACGACAAACACGCATAGTGCTGACACCTGCGTTTGGGACGCGGCGCATATGCCGTAGCGTTGCCGGTTTAATGGCGGTAATTTGAACTGCTTTGGCTGGAGTAAAAAAAGCTCAGACCTTGGGGAATTTTTTAGCGTTGAAGTGCTCTTTAGGTTCATATACAGGTACATCATTATTAGTACTACTCTAATTGCACAGAATTTTAACAAGGGGAAATAATTAGCATGGTATAAGAGAAAAACACCAGTTTGCATGAACGATAATTTCATGCTCTTTTGTTTTGATCCACAGAAACACACACTGCGTTTAAACGATTTTCCGTTTCCGTTTGAGTATTAGCGATGATCTTTTAATTAGCATTTCCTCCATGTTTGAGATTTACACACAATGAGCTCTTAACTAGAAACCAACAAAGTAATGCAAAATTCGTAAGCTACTGTAGCTAGCTGAAAATTCTTCTAGTTGGTATGTTTTCTACTTGCATAGCACATTTATGCTTGCCAGGGTAGCGACAAATTTCTTCCCCTTGTGAAATTGGTTGTATTTTTGCACACTCCTGAAAATTTAGGGAAAAAGAAAAATTTTTAATAGTAACAAAATGGGGGCGGTGGTGACTTGGCGGTTAAGGGTTACTGGGTTACTGATCAGAAGGTCGGGGGTTCAAGCCCCAGGACTACCAAGCTGCCACTGTTGGGCCCTTGAGCAAGGCCCTTAACCCTCTCTGCTCCAGGGGGCGCTGTATCATCTCTGACCCCAGCTTCCTAACATGCAGGAGTATGTGAAGTAATTTCACTGTGCTGTAATGTCTATGTAACCAATAAAGACTCATTATCATTAAAATAGCTAAACGTGTTTGTAAATTGTATACAGTATTATAAAGCAATGGTATAGTAAAACTCTGATAATAAAGAGAACATGGAATAAAATAAATACCTATACATTCGCCTTAATTTTTAATCCAGCTTTATGGATTATGGAATGTTTTTATTTTTAAAATATAAAACACAAGATTTTGTTGTTGTAGTTAGTGTAAACAAAAGCATCTCCATAATGTTGTTTTTGTCAGACTGGAAATGTGAACAACCTTCTAAACACAACACAAATTAAACCAGCATTTCCACATGTTCCAGAAGATTGTGGAAACCTTATTTTTCTAACCGTGCTTCCGGATTTCCGTATAAAGTATAAGACTGTTGTTAAATATAGTACACGTTAATGAAGTAAACACCGTGAAAAAAAAAAACACTTGTGCAGTTATAGGAAACAATCAACAATAGGGTGGTGTGATAAAGCTTATGTTAATGTTCCTATAACGTTCGTAACTGTTTTATTCCTCTTATACCGCAGCAATTTTCCAACAAATTTTCTTTTATTACAGAATGGCATGTACTTTGTATCCATTTATAGTTAAAGACGTGTGAAAATGATTTAAGTAATTAGGTAATCCCATCCGAGTAGGACTTCTGGAAATGATACAATTACTACATGTCTAGAAAAACATTACAGACTACACTTTATATGACCTAGTACAGGGAACTTTGATGGATTTGTAATCGTGAGACTAATGCTGTGGTGATGCCCATCTTTTGACTTTATGCTCAAAATCTCTGGATATTGATCAAATTCTCCAGTCAAGTGAAGTGTGAATGATGTGCTGTCGTACACATCAAGCCAAGCTCTCTGCAGGTTCATGGTTCAGTGTGTGTGTTCACACACAGGCCACCGGAGCAGCAGGATGCCTGTCAATTGCGTTCGTTTAAGATGCGGATACAAGGGCTAAAGGCCAGGCTGGCCAAGAGAGAGAGAGTGAGGGAGAGGGTGAAAAGGATTAAAGGATAGAGGGGGAGAGAGAGAGAGGGAGTGAGGGTGAAAAGGATTAAAGGATAGAGGGAGAAAGAGCGAGAAAGAGAGAGAGAGAGGGAGAGAGAGAGAGAGTGAGAGCAGTGCATTCCTCCAGGGAGCTGCTTAGTGCCGTGTCGATGTTGTGCAAATGTAACGTGCCTCCCCCTCGCTGCACTTGACCTTCGAACGCAAACCTCCCGAGACCCCACTGATCTAAATAACATCATGATGCTATTAGCATATAGTGCAGGACAACAATCCTCAGCACTCGAGAGGAGGGAGCATGAAACACACACACACACACACACACACACACACTCACACACACACACACACAATCTGATACTAAGTGAAATAATATCACTGATCTGGGGTCAGGATTGCCACAGTATAAGTGTATAGGTTATCGATCTCAGGTCAGTATTTGCTATGGACTAATACTACTAGGAATATAAACACTGTTCTGAGGTCAGGTTTGTCTTCATGTAAATTAACATAGGCAAGATTATAAACACTGATTTGGGGTCAGTTTGATTACATTGCACCCCAGTGAAGGCAGAAATATGAACACTGATCTGGTGTCAGTTTTAACAATGTATAGACTAATGAGTTCAGGAAGAGCGATGCTGATCTGGGGTCTGTTTTGTTCTTCTGTATACAGTAATAAGTGCAGGAATATACACTGATAAGCCATAACATTAAAGACACTGACAGGTGGTTTTAATAACATTGAATAACATGTTATCTCTTTACAGTACCTGTTAAACGTAAGATATATTAGGCAGCAAGTGAACAGTCATTTCTTGAAGCTGATGTGTTGGAAGTAGTCAAAATGGGCAAGCATAAGGATCTGAGTGACTTTGACAAGTGCCAAATTGTGATGTCTAGACGACTGGGTCAGAGCATCTCCAAAATGGCAGGTCTTCTCGGGTGTTGCTGTGGTTAGTACTTATAAAAAGTGCTCCAAGGAAGTACAACCAGTGAAGAAGGCAAGCTGCTGGGAAACCTTGGGTCCTGTCATTCATGTGGGTGTTACGTTGCAGACCAAGTACTCCCCTTCATGGGTATTCCCTAATGGCAGTGGCCTCATTCAGCATTATAATAACGTCTTGGTACCAGATACCACAGCACACCTTCAGAGGTCTTGTGGAGTCCATGCCTCGATGTGCCCGAGCTGTTTTGATGGCATAAGGGGGACTTACAGAATATTAGGCAGGTGTTTTTAATGTTATGGCTGATCAGTGTAAATGCTGATCTGAGGTAATTTTTGGTATAAACACTGGGGTCAGTTTTAACACGATACAGATCAATAGATATAGATCAGTTTGGGGATGGTATACATCATGAAGGCAGGATAATTAACACTATTCTGAGGTCAGTCCTGACTTAGTATAAAATAATTTAGGTGAGATTATATATGCTGATTTGGGGCCACTGACATTGACATGACTCTACAGACTAATGATGAATGTAAAATGAACACTGGTCCGAGGTCAGTTTTGTGTGTGTGCGTATGTATATATATATATATATATATATATATATATATATATATATATATATATATATATATATATATATATATACAGTATCTCACAAAAGTGAGCACACCCCTCACATTTTTGTAAATATTTGATTATATCTTTTCATGTGACAACACTGAAGAAATGACACTTTGCTACAATGTAAAGTAGTGAGTGTACAGCATGTATAACAGTGTAAATTTGCTGTCCCCTCAAAATAACTCAACACACAGCCATTAATGTCTAAACCGCTGGCAACAAAAGTGAGTACACCCCTAAGTGAAAATGTCCAAATTGGGCCCAAAGTGTCAATATTTTGTGTGGCCACCATTATTTTCCGGCACGGCCTTAACCCTCTTGGCCATGGAGTTCACCAGAGCTTCACAGGCTGCCATTGGCGTCCTCTTCCACTCCTCCATGATGACATCACGGAGCTGGTGGATGTTAGAGACCTTGTGCTCCTCCATCTTCTGTTTGAGGATGCCCCACAGATGCTCAATAGGGTTTAGGTCTGGAGACATGCTCGGCCAGTCCATCACCTTCACCCTCAGCTTCTTTAGC
>NC_030417.2:18264646-18267146 GCF_001660625.3 Ictalurus punctatus | reverse complement strand
TCAGAGAAGATTTTTAAAAAAACGATTTTCTAAAGGTCATTTTATTTTATTGTATTTTATATTTATTTTTATTTCTTTATATAAAGGTTATTTATAGTATTACATAACTCAGAAAAATAATATAAAATGTAATAATAATAATAATAATTATTATTATTATTATTATTATTATTTTATTGGAAAGGTTGTTTATTTATTTATTTGTTTGTTGGTTGGTTTAAATATTATTTTATAACACAACTAGATTCAGTATGTAATTCAAAATGATTAAAAAAAAGATATTGCTTCAGGTTACTTTATTGTGAAGGTTATTTATTTATTTTTTTGTTTTTATTTAAAGGTTATTTTATTGTATTAGTGAATTCAGTGTGCAAAAAAAAAACTAATGAAAATAAAACATAACAATGAAATAAAGAAAAAGGAATTCTGTAGGTTACTTTTATTCTAAACCTCATTCATTTGTTTGTTTGTTTGTTTGTTCGAAGGCAATATTATAGTATGACTGGTTAGTATGATTCAAATTAGCATGATTTTTTTAGCAACATTTTATATTATTTATTTATTTACTGTATTTTATTTTATAATATTACTGGATTCGGTGTAAGTCTATGAGTACTTATGCACTATTTTGAAGGGAAACCCCCCCCCCCAATAATAATAAAATAATGAAAAATGTATGCTATAGGTTAATTATTTTCCAAATATATCACTGGAGTCAGTGAAGACCTCAAAGGTAATGGCCATGTGTGTGTGTGTGTGTGTGTGGTTTAAAATAGGCCCGCAGCTTGTTGGAGCGAGTGGTTGAGAGTGTGTACCGTTGGGGTAGAGCGGCTCAGCGGCCCAGGCACGCCAAAGCGAGCAGCTCATTTATCAAAATTGTTCTGCAAAAATGATTTATCTGTTCATCGTCCATGCGCAGATGTCTTTAATGGCCACCGATGCCCAGGAGGTGCATGGAGGAGTGCAGTGCTGGTGTATGTCTGTGTGTGTGTGTGTGTGTGCATGTGTGTGTGCGTGTGTGTGCGTGGAGGGGGAGTAAAAAATGACAAGAGCACAGCAAGATGGACGTCTGCTCTCTCTGCAGGGGTGTGTGTGTGTGTGTGTGTGTGTGTGACCTCTAGGGTCCCATTTTTTCACAAGCCATTTCCAGCGGCTCTGGCAGGCTGCACCCTCACACGGGGCACCTGTGTTTGAGCAAAATGTGTGTGTGTGTGTGTGTTCAATGGCGCATAAAAAGAGACAGTGTGTCACACACCAGTTTTCCTACTCTGAAACAAACGCAGACCTCCATATAAAAGAACTAAGAAGTTAAAGGAGTTGAATCAAAATTCCAACAGGAAATGAACGGCACCTTCTTCTTTTTGCTAACTGATCCCTGCTAGCTTTAGTCTTCGCTTTAATATTAACAATAATCTGTACCATGCAGCCATGTTCTGAGGTGGCACACATGTTGTTGATTAATAAATTAGGTGATCTAGCTTTCCATCACTTTTTTAGTCTAAAACTAGGGGATTTTGTTTCAAATAAACCTGGAAAGTGTTTTGTTTACGTACTGTGATAGCAGTATGTGTTGTAAATTAGGCAGGAGTAGAGACGTCGAGGCCTTAGAGCGAGATGAATAAATGTGAACTGTACTGATAAAAAACATGGAAATAATGCTTTATATATAAATGATTATTTTGTATTCTGGGAAACATTTAAATATCTTATCCAGTTCTGAAGGGCAATACTAAATGAAAAAAATAAATAGGATATTTAAACAAAATAATAACAATTTACACCCCCTGGCTCTTAATGTATCGTGCTGACTTCTTGAGAATCGGTGAATGTTTGCACCTTTTGTACTAGTTGTGTACGAGTCCCTCAGTTGTCCTCAGTGTGAAAAGATGGATCTGAACATCATATAGTCACAGCTGGAAAGGAGTCAAATATGCAGAAGATGCTGGAAAAGCAAAGAATGTGCAGGACCTGGAGGATTTTTCTGAAGAACACTGGGCAGTTTAACTGCTCAGGACAAACAAGGGACTCATGACCAACTATCACAAAACATAAAAACAGTCGTTGATCATCCAGGTAACAACACACAGTATTAAGAATCAAGCGTATGTTAACTTTTGAACTGGTTCATTTGTATAAATTCAGTTATTATTGTATCTTGTGGACTATACCTAAACATCTGTTGTGTGAAATAGCTTCTTCAGGGCAGAAATAAATAACAAAAAAATGTAATTTTAATGATCCCTCTTTTTAAAATTATTAACATTTTGCAGATTCTGCATGTGGTATGTAAACCTATAAGCACAATTATATAAGAAATAAGAAATCTAAGAAACGTCCCTTTTTCAGGAGACTGAATATTAAAATTAATTGTGCAAAATCCAAATAAGCTTTACAGATCTTTATTGGAAAGGGTTTAAACGATGTTTTTCATGCTTGTTCAATGAACCATAAACAATTACTGCACATGCACCTGTGGAACCGTCCTTAAGACACTGACAGT